>NW_019266280.1:0-3841 GCF_002742605.1 Olea europaea var. sylvestris
AATCCCTCAGACGTCACGACGAAGTCGTGAGTTCAATCCAAAAGGGTTGCTAGATTTCCAAAAAGTACTTATGGGCCCAAAACCGACACCGTGTGCAAAAGTTATGCTCAATTCTTCGTATGCCGACTATCCGAGCGTTCCAAATATAGAAGTGCTCGTTCTATCGAAAAATGGCCGAAATCCCTCAGACGTCACGACGAAGTTTTGAGTTCAATCCAAAAGGGTCGCTACATTTCCAAAAAGTACTTATGGGGCCAAAACGGACATCGTGTGCAAAAGGTACGCTCAATTCTTCGTACGCCGACTATCCAAGCCTTCCAAACATAAAATTGCTCATTCTTTCGAAAAATGGCCAAAATCCGTCATACGTCACGACGAAGTCGTGAGTTCAATCCAAAAGGGTCGCTAGATTTCCAAAAAGTACTTATGGGCCCAAAACGGACACCGTGTGCAAAAGTTACGCTCAATTCTTCGTACGGCGACTATCCGAGCGTTCCAAATATAGAATTGCAAGTTCTTTTGAAAAATGGCCGAAGTCCCTCAGACGTCACGATGAAGTAGTGAATTCAATCCAAAAGGGTCGATACATTTCCAAAAATTACTTATGGGCCCGAAACGGACACCTCTTGCAAAAGTTACGCTCAATTCTTCGTACGCCGACTATCCGAGCGTTCCAAATATAGAAGTGCTCGTTCGATCGAAAAATGGCCGAAATCACTCAGACGTCACGACGAAGTAGTGGGTTCAATCGAAAAGGGTCGCTACATTTCCAAAAAGTACTTATGGGCCCAAAACGGACACCGTGTGCAAAAGTTACGCTCAATTCTTCGTACGGCGACTATCCGAGCATTCCAAATATAGAAGTGCTCGTTCTATCGAAAAATGGCCGAAATCCCTCAGACGTCACGACGAAGTTTTGAGTTCAATCCAAAAGGGTCGCTACATTTCCGAAAAGTACTTATGGGCCCAAAACGGACACCGTGCGCAAAAGTTACGCTCAATTCTTCGTACGGCGACTATCCGAGCATTCCAAATATAGAAGTGCTCGTTCTATCGAAAAATGGCCGAAATCCCTCAGACGTCACGACGAAGTTTTGAGTTCAATCCAAAAGGGTCGCTACATTTCCGAAAAGTACTTATGGGCCCAAAACGGACACCGTGCGCAAAAGTTACGCTCAATTCTTCGTACGGCGACTATCCGAGCATTCCAAATATAGAAGTGCTCGTTCTATCGAAAAATGGCCGAAATCCCTCAGACGTCACGACGAAGTTTTGAGTTCAATCCAAAAGGGTCGCTACATTTCCGAAAAGTACTTATGGGCCCAAAACGGACACCGTGTGCAAAAGGTACGCTCTATTCTTCGTACGCCGACTATCCAAGCCTTCCAAACATAAAATTGCTCATTCTTTCGAAAAATGGCCAAAATCCGTCATACGTCACGACGAAGACATGAGTTCAATCCAAAAGGGTCGCTAGATTTCCAAAAAGTACTTATGGGCCCAAAACGGACACCGTGCGCAAAAGTTACGCTCAATTCTTCGTACGGCGACTATCCGAGCATTCCAAATATAGAATTGCAAGTTCTTTTGAAAAATGGCCAAAATCCCTTAGACGTCACGACGAAGTAGTGAATTCAATCCAAAAGGGTCGATACATTTTCAAAAAGTACTTATGGGCCCGAAACGGACACCTCTTGCAAAAGTTACGCTCAATTCTTCGTACACCGACTATCCTAGCGTTCCAAATATAGAAGTGCTCGTTCTATCGAAAAATGGCCGAAATCACTCAGACGTCACGACGAAGTAGTGGGTTCAATCCAAAAGGGTCGCTACATTTCCAAAAAGTACTTATGGGCCCAAAACGGACACCGTGTGCAAAAGTTACGCTCAATTCTTCGTATGGCGACTATCCGAGCATTCCAAATATAGAAGTGCACGTTCTTTCGAAAAATGGTCGAAATCCCTCAGACGTAACGATGAAGTTGTGAGTTCAATCCAAAAGGGTCGCTACATTTCCAAAAAGTACTTATGGGCCCAAAACGGACACCGTGTGCAAAAGTTACGCTCAATTCTTCGTACGCCGACTATCCGAGGGTTCCAAATATAGAAGTGCTCGTTCTATCAAAAAATGGCCTAAATCCCTCAGACGTCACGACGAAGTTGTGAGTTCAATCCAAAAGGGTCGCTACATTTCCAAAAAGTACTTATGGGGTCAAAACGGACATCGTGTGGAAAAGGTACGCTCAATTCTTCGTACGCCGACTATCCAAGCCTTCCAAACATAAAATTGTTCATTCTTTCAAAAAATGGCCAAAATCCGTCATACGTCACGACGAAGTCGTGAGTTCAATCCAAAAGGGTTGCTAGATTTCCAAAAAGTACTTATGGGCCCAAAACGGACACCGTGTGCAAAAGTTACGCTCAATTCTTCGTACGGCAACTATCCGAGCGTTCCAAATTTAGAAGTGCTCATTCTTTCGAAAAATGGTCGAAAATCCTCAGACGTCACGACGAAGTAGTGAGTTCAATCCAAAAGGGTCGCTTAATTTCCAAAAAGTACTGATGGGCCCGAAATGGACACCCCTTGCAAAAGTTACGATCAATTCTTCGTACGCCGACTATCCGAGCGTTCCAGATATAGAAGTGCACGTTCTTTCGAAAAATGGCCGAAATCTCTCAGACGTCACGACGAAGTCGTGAGTTCAATCCAAAACGGTCGCTACATTTCCAAAAAGGACTTATGGACCCGAAACGGACACCGTGTGCGAAAGGTACGCTCAATTCTTCGTACGCCGACTATCCGAGCGTTCCAGATATAGAAGTGCACGTTCTTTCGAAAAATGGCCGAAATCTCTCAGACGTCACGACGAAGTCGTGAGTTCAATCCAAAACGGTCGCTACATTTCCAAAAAGGACTTATGGACCCGAAACGGACACCGTGTGCGAAAGGTACGCTCAATTCTTCGTACGCCGACTATCCGAGCGTTCCAGATATAGAAGTGCACGTTCTTTCGAAAAATGGCCGAAATCTCTCAGACGTCACGACGAAGTCGTGAGTTCAATCCAAAACGGTCGCTACATTTCCAAAAAGGACTTATGGACCCGAAACGGACACCGTGTGCGAAAGGTACGCTCAATTCTTCGTACGCCGACTATCCAAGCCTTCCAAACATAAAACTGCTCATTCTTTCAAAAAATGGCCGAAATCCCTCTGACGTCACGACGAAGTTGTGAGTTCAATCCAAAAGGGTCGCTACATTTCCAAAAAGTACTGTAGGGCCAAAACGGACATCGTGTGCAAAAGGTACGCTCAATTCTTCGTACGCCGACTATCCAAGCCTTCCAAATATATAAGTGCACGTTCTTTCGAAAAATGGCCGAAATCCCTCAGACGTCACGACGAAGTAGTGAATTCAATCCAAAAGGGTCGCCACATTTCCAAAAAGTACGTATCTGCCCGAAACGGACACCTCTTTCAAAAGTAACGCTCAATTCTTCGTACGCCGACTATCCGAGCGTTCCGAATATAGAAGTGCTCGTTCGATGGAAAAATGGCCGAAATCCATCAGACGTCACGACGAAGTGGTGAGTTCAATCCAAAAGAGTCGCTACATTTCCAAAAAGTACTTATGGGCCCAAAACGGACACCGTGTGCAAAAGTTACGCTCAATTCTTCGTACGCCGACTATCCAAGCCTTCCAAACATAAAACTGCTCATTCTTTCAAAAAATGGCCGAAATCCCTCAGACGTCATGACGAAGTTGTGAGTTCAATCCAAAAGGGTCGCTACATTTCCAAAAAGTACTTATGGGGCCAAAACGGACATCGTGTGCAAAAGGTA
>NW_019266280.1:3939-7803 GCF_002742605.1 Olea europaea var. sylvestris
AGGGTTCCAAATATAGAAGTGCTCGTTCTATCGAAAAATGGCCAAAATCCCTCAGACGTCACGACGAAGTCGTGAGTTCAATCCAAAAGGGTCGCTAGATTTCCAAAAAGTACTTATGGGCCCAAAACGGACACCGTGTGCAAAAGTTATGCTCAATTCTTCATACGCCGACTATCCGAGCGTTCCAAATATAGAAGTGCTCGTTCTATCGAAACATGGCTGAAATCCCTCAGACGTCACGATGAAGTTTTGAGTTCAATCCAAAAGGGTCACTACATTTCCAAAAAGTACTTATGGGGCCAAAACGGACATCGTGCGCAAAAGGTACGCTCAATTCTTCGTACGCCGACTATCCAAGCCTTCCAAACATAAAATTGCTCATTCTTTCGAAAAATGGCCAAAATCCGTTATACGTCATGACGAAGTCGTGAGTTCAATCCAAAAGGCTCGCTAGATTTCCAAAAAGTACTTATGGGCCCAAAACGGACACCGTGTGCAAAAGTTACGCTCAATTCTTCGTACGGCGACTATCCGAGCGTTCCAAATATAGAATTGTAAGTTCTTTTGAAAAATGGCCAAAATCCCTCAGACGTCACGACGAAGTAGTGAATTCAATCCAAAAGGGTCGATACATTTCCAAAAAGTACTTATGGGCCCGAAACGGACACCTCTTGCAAAAGTTACGCTCAATTCTTCGTACGCAGACTATCCGAGCGTTCCAAATATAGAAGTGCTCGTTCTATCGAAAAATGGCCGAAATCACTCAGACGTCACGACGAATTAGTGGGTTCAATCCAAAAGGGTCGCTACATTTCCAAAAAGTACTTATGGGCCCAAAACGGACACCGTGTGCAAAAGTTATGCTCAATCGACGAAGTTGTGAGTTCAATCCAAAACGGTCGCTACATTTCCAGAAAGTACTTATGGGCCCGAAACGGACACCTCTTGCAAATGTTACGCTCAATTCTTCGTACGCCGACTATCCGAGCGTTCCAAATATAGACGTGCTCGTTCTTTCAAAAAATGGCCGAAATCCCTTATAGGTCACGACGAAGTTGTGAGTTCAATCCAAAACGGTCGCTACATTTCCAGAAAGTACTTATGGGCCCGAAACGGACACCTCTTGCAAATGTTACGCTCAATTCTTCGTACGCCGACTATCCGAGCGTTCCAAATATAGACGTGCTCGTTCTTTCAAAAAATGGCCGAAATCCCTTATAGGTCACGACGAA
Organism: Olea europaea var. sylvestris; assembly: GCF_002742605.1. Taxonomy (NCBI): domain Eukaryota; kingdom Viridiplantae; phylum Streptophyta; class Magnoliopsida; order Lamiales; family Oleaceae; genus Olea; species Olea europaea. The sequence continues at coordinate 5,172 of NW_019266280.1, forward strand.
GTTGTGAGTTCAATCCAAAACGGTCGCTACATTTCCAGAAAGTACTTATGGGCCCGAAACGGACACCTCTTGCAAATGTTACGCTCAATTCTTCGTACGCCGACTATCCGAGCGTTCCAAATATAGACGTGCTCGTTCTTTCAAAAAATGGCCGAAATCCCTTATAGGTCACGACGAAGTTGTGAGTTCAATCCAAAACGGTCGCTACATTTCCAGAAAGTACTTATGGGCCCGAAACGGACACCTCTTGCAAATGTTACGCTCAATTCTTCGTACGCCGACTATCCGAGCGTTCCAAATATAGACGTGCTCGTTCTTTCAAAAAATGGCCGAAATCCCTTATAGGTCACGACGAAGTTGTGAGTTCAATCCAAAACGGTCGCTACATTTCCAGAAAGTACTTATGGGCCCGAAACGGACACCTCTTGCAAATGTTACGCTCAATTCTTCGTACGCCGACTATCCGAGCGTTCCAAATATAGACGTGCTCGTTCTTTCAAAAAATGGCCGAAATCCCTTATAGGTCACGACGAAGTTGTGAGTTCAATCCAAAACGGTCGCTACATTTCCAGAAAGTACTTATGGGCCCGAAACGGACACCTCTTGCAAATGTTACGCTCAATTCTTCGTACGCCGACTATCCGAGCGTTCCAAATATAGACGTGCTCGTTCTTTCAAAAAATGGCCGAAATCCCTTATAGGTCACGACGAAGTTGTGAGTTCAATCCAAAACGGTCGCTACATTTCCAGAAAGTACTTATGGGCCCGAAACGGACACCTCTTGCAAATGTTACGCTCAATTCTTCGTACGCCGACTATCCGAGCGTTCCAAATATAGACGTGCTCGTTCTTTCAAAAAATGGCCGAAATCCCTTATAGGTCACGACGAAGTTGTGAGTTCAATCCAAAACGGTCGCTACATTTCCAGAAAGTACTTATGGGCCCGAAACGGACACCTCTTGCAAATGTTACGCTCAATTCTTCGTACGCCGACTATCCGAGCGTTCCAAATATAGACGTGCTCGTTCTTTCAAAAAATGGCCGAAATCCCTTATAGGTCACGACGAAGTTGTGAGTTCAATCCAAAACGGTCGCTACATTTCCAAAAAGTACTATAGGGCCAAAACGGACATCGTGTGCAAAAGGTACGCTCAATTCTTCGTACGCCGACTATCCAAGCCTTCCAAATATATAAGTGCACGTTCTTTCGAAAAATGGCCGAAATCCCTCAGACGTCACGACGAAGTAATGAATTCAATCCAAAAGGGTCGCCACATTTCCAAAAAGTACGTATGGGCCCGAAACGGACACCTCTTTCAAAAGTAACGCTCAATTCTTCGTACGCCGACTATCCGAGCGTTCCAAATATAGAAGTGCTCGTTCTATGGAAAAATGGCCGAAATCCATCAGACGTCACGACGAAGTCGTGAGCTCAATCCAAAAGGGTCGCTACAGTTCCGAAAAGTACTTATGGGCCCAAAATGGACACCGTGTGCAAAAGTTACGCTCAATTCTTCGTACGCCGACTATCCAAGCCTTCCAAACATAAAACTGCTCATTCTTTAAAAAAATGGGCGAAATCCCTCAGACGTCACGACGAAGTTGTGAGCTCAATCCAAAAGGGTCGCTACATTTCCAAAAGTACTTATGGGGCCAAAACGGACATCGTGTGCAAAAGGTACGCTCAATTCTTCGTACGCCGACTATCCAAGCCTTCTAAACATAAAATTGCTCATTCTTTCGAAAAATGGCCGAAATCCGTCATACGTCATGACGAAGTCGTGAGTTCAATCCAAAAGGGTCGCTAGATTTCCAAAAAGTACTTATGGGCCCAAAACGGACACCGTGTGCAAAAGTTACGCTCAATTCTTCGTACGCCGACTATCCGAGGGTTCCAAATATAGAAGTGCTCGTTCTATTGAAAAATGGCCAAAATCCCTCAGACGTCACCACGAAGTCGTGAGTTCAATCCAAAAGGGTCGCTAGATTTCCAAAAAGTACTTATGGGCCCAAAACGGACACCGTGTGCAAAAGTTATGCTCAATTCTTCGTACGCCGACTATCCGAGCGTTCCAAATATAGAAGTACTCATTCTATCGAAAAAAAATCGCTGAAATCCCTCAGAGGTCACGACGAAGTTTTGAGTTCAATCCAAAAGGGTCACTACATTTCCAAAAAGTACTTATGGGGCCAAAACGGACATCGTGCGCAAAAGGTACGCTCAATTCTTCGTACGCCGACTATCCAAGCCTTCCAAACATAAAATTGCTCATTCTTTCGAAAAATGGCCAAAATCCATCATACGTCATGACGAAGTCGTGAGTTCAGTCCAAAAGGGTCGCTAGATTTCCAAAAAGTACTTATGGGCCCAAAACGGACACCGTGTGCAAAAGTTACCCTCAATTCTTCGTACGGCGACTATCCGAGCGTTCCAAATATAGAATTGCAAGTTCTTTTGAAAAATGGCCAAAATCCCTCAAACGTCACGACGAAGTAGTGAATTCAATCGAAAAGGGTCGATACATTTCCAAAAAGTACTTATGGGCCCCAAACGGACACCTCTTGCAAAAGTTACGCTCAATTCTTCGTACGTCGACTATCCGAGCGTTCCAAATATAGAAGTGCTCGTTCT
>NW_019266281.1:0-7802 GCF_002742605.1 Olea europaea var. sylvestris
TTTTGAGCAAAATGATGTATTGAGAAAAATGTTGCGAAAAAATAATAAATAGTAATAAAAAAATTGATTTTTTTAAGAAAAAACAACTTATACGCATTTTTTAACACATACATTTAATATCCGTTTAATTATTTTCGATATTTATTTAGATCATTCGATATCTCTACGATATAGTTTTCAAAATAAGTTTCGAGAGAATGTAAAACATTTATGATTCATACAATCGTCGACGAATTTTTAAAGTTAACTTGTTATCGAAAATTTCGAAATATATATATAAAGATTATTTTGTTAAAATTGAAAAATTAAGTTCTATTTAAAAGAGAAAAGAATAAAAAAGAAATTTAAATAAATTGATAAAAATAACAATTACTTATAATATATAAAAAAATTAAATAAATTATAAACTTTGTCTCCATGCATGGAGACATTTGCCTCCGTGCATGGAGGCGTGCACGGAGGCTTCAGTTAAATTTTTTTCCCCCCTCTGTAGCGTCTCCGTGCATGGAGACTAATGTCTCCGTGCACGAAGAGATCACTTTTTTTTCTTTTTTTTTTTTTTTTACTGTGTACTTTTACGTTATAACTTTTTTTTTAATTTAAAATTCTCTTTAATTATTTTTTCTTCAAATTTTTTACTTACAAGTAATATGTTGTAAAAAAAATTTTGTCGCATATTATCTCTATCTTTTTTTTTAATATAAAGGTGATATTTTTTTATATCCTTACTATATATATCTATTTCGGAGTGGGAGAGGAATGGAAATTGGGTGTTGCAGTAAATTTGGAGGTAGTGTACAATAAAATAAAATATATATCAAGCAAACGACGTCGTTTTTGGCCCCCAATTAAAAAAAAAAACAAAAAACAAAAAAGTTACAGTAAAGATGGATCAAGACACTATTACTTTCTACAGTGTCCTCACATTCCCCTTTTTTATATTGTAGGGACAAGGATAATAATGTGTGTACACCAGTCTTACACCCCTTCACATGGAGAGGGGTCCACGAATGTTATATTACATGTGGGCCACCCTCCATGTAAGGGTGGTGTAAGCTTGTGTGTACACAATAGTGTACACACAACACAACCCATAATACAAATTGGAGAAAAGGCATAAAGTAAGTATAATCCATAGGGCAAGGAATAATTACTTTGCTTTATTTGACTTAAAGTAAATACAAGTACTCGGACAAGGTATCTCTACAACTTTAAGTGATTCTTTACTTTTGAAAAATACTAATCAAACAAATTAAAATCCAACTAAACTTAGAGGTGTATGATGCGAAATTCAATTAACCAATAAAAAGCAACTGGTCGCATATTTATTTTTTCAAGATGATTAAGCTAAATGTCAAATTAAACCCTCAGTGTCAATCATGCAGTATTGATCAAAAGAACAAGATAACTTCTAGTTGGTCCAAACATAACTAAGCCTTAGTAAAACCTGACCACTCAACCTATAAATCACTGAAGAACCTCTTAAACTGCTGCACTCTCCAAATCTCTGGACTTCTTTTCCCTTCGCGTGGATCACCAAGAACGAATATCTTTTCGAAACGATTGAAACTCTAGCTAGCTCTTTCAATGTTAGAACTCTAAAAATTTATTGGTAGTAAAAGTTTTTGGTGTTTGATCCATTGATCTTTTGTATTTTGTTCTTTTGGTTGAAGCAAGAGATTTATGGAATACATAATTGGTCCCTATATCTTTTCTTGACTAAAATAAAGGCTCAACCAGTTGGAAAAGATTTTTGAGAATAATTATGAAGCTTGGATCATGTAGTTGAATAAAATGATCTTTGGATTGTGTTCTTAATCTTCAATAATGTGTTCTCTTAATTGAATAATTGTTCAGCCACAAAAAGAAACGAAATATGGCTTGAGTATGTATAATAACCAATGTTTGAGGTTGAATAGGATTGGAAAAACTGTTAAAATCACAAACTACGATTTTTGTACGTATGCCCATCATTTGAGCACCATTCATCATGGCCAACGAGAGGTAAGGCATAGCTCGAGCGGCGCCTTCATTACAATTTCAGCTCGAGCAAGAGGTGGGCGTCTGGAGAGCAGTTTTGTGGCTGTTTTCCCTCTTTTGTCAATCTTTCACATGTTGACTTTTTAAGATCTATACTATCAACTCTCGACTCTTTGACTTTAATTACAGCTCGATAACACGTGATTTTGGACATGGAACTTGCCAATTTCAATTGGACCTAACAACTTTCTTTCATTAAGTCTCTAGACCTTTCTTCGATATTGGATGTTAGGATATTGTAAAAGTTAATTAATGGAGCGGCTTGTTATCAGTTTAATGAGGTAAACAAAAAGAGTTGCCAATTGAAGACAAAATGTTGTTCAAGTTTCTTATACGTTGTTAATTTCATAAATATCAAAGTGAATTAATATTGTTGACTTTCGAAAATGGTCAACAGGTGTCGTTAGAAGACAACGTACACGTGAACATGTTTTGTAGTATTTTTTATGTAAATATGAGGGTTTGAGAAAGAAGATAGAGACAAGGGAGAGATATATTATGTTTTTCTTCTTTTCATTCCAAGATCCATCCTCTAAAATGATACAAGAAATGGGTATTTATAGTGTTACAAATGAGATGTTGTCTATTGGATGAGGAGCCACGTGGCTACATCTTCTCAACCAAAGCATCTAATCATAGTCATCATTTTTGACTTCTTAGCCTGTGGTGCATTTAATGTTCTTACACATATCAATTATCTTATTGACAAGACAAGATATTTATACTCATTACATAGGTCACATCAATCAGCTCCAATGATACGCTTGTCAGACCCTTTGGGCATCAAGGACCTCGGTGCCAAGGGGTTCGGGAGGAAAACATCAACCCACTTCGGATGACCAAGGTTAAAACCACTTTGGAGAGTTCTAGTAAAATGACCTCAGAGTTCAGTGCAACAAGCCGTTGACCACTTACACAGTGCTTAGATTTAGGACCTCGGCCACTTACTCAGGGCTTCGGCTTAAGGACCTCTTGAGCCTCGGTTTGAGGCATGGACTTCTTCTTGAGCTTTGGTGGACATTCTTGAAAGCACTTAAGCAAGCATTTCGGCCATATTTGAAGGCATCTCGGCTTACCTTTTGGAGAGCCTCAGCTTGGATTTTGTAAGTACCTCGACTGACCTTTGGAAGAAGAAGGCCTGGCTTTCGCTACCTCTGTTACCGCTAGAAGTAAGGTACGTCCATTACGCTCCAGGCTCTATCGGAACCGAGCGTACCTTGGGACACGCACTACAAAAGGCTTAGGAAGCGGACCTGTCTGATGAGGGGTAAATAAGCCCTGAAATACAAAGTGGGAACTTCAACTGAATTACTGATTTACATCTCATCCATGCATTCCACGCGTATTATTGTGGTGCCTCTACGTGACATTTTATATTCGACCAGCAACAAATATTTTAGATCGTCTTTAAATATTATTATTTGGAGCTTGAATTGTACACTGCCTAATGGATCACAAATATTTATCGAGCCTCGACATTTGGCAAATTAAAGATGATTGATTTGTAAAAGCAAGTTTTCAACAGAAAAATAAGTATTTAATTTTAATTAATTAAATCATTTATTCAGGTTGCCAAGAACCTAGTTTATGTCGTATCGAAAATAGTATTTTGAAGTTTATGTCAATGGTTAATTTTACTTTGAAATTGTTATTTATTTTTAAAATTCAATTATGTAGAATTTAAATTGAATTATAATCATTTTTCTTTGGAAAAATTGTAATTAGGGTCTCAAATCTTTTAATTTGTTGCAGGCTATATCTAAGACTTTTAGTTTTGCATCCAGGATCCCAAACCTTTCATTTTAATTGCAGCAGGGGTACAATAGACAGACTTTGTCCATCAATCTAATAGTTTACACCCAAAGATTAAAATTTTGATTTAATTTCACTAACTAAAAGAAGGGTACAATCGTCACTTCATCATTTACCCATAAATTAATTAAAAAAAGAGAGAAGAAAATTAAAAAAAAAAAACTATTTATCTTCTTTCCCAAACCCTCAACCACCCACTCACCCTATCTATCCCAACCAACCATATCCATCGCCATTGTCACTATTTGCTACCATATATTACATCTCCTGCCACTATCACTATCACCATCACCACCATCCAAATCTCAGATCCTACATCCTATTGCAGAGAGAGAGAGAGAGAGAGAGAGATTGTTAATCATGATGATGGTGTCTCCTTATGACTTAAGGCTTATTTATTTTTCTTTTCAATTTTTTTTTAATTTCATTTTCTATTTTTTTTATTTAATTTATGAAAAAATGAAGAAGTGGCGATTACCCTTCTTTTAATTGGTTAAAGTAAGTGTGTTTTTTAATTTTTGGATCAAATAACTGATTAATGGATGGATATATCTATTGTCCTCTAGTTGCAGTCAAAATGAAAGATTTGGGACTGTGGATGTAAAAATAAAAGGTTTGGTCGTTTGGATATAGTTTCGTCGAAATGGAAGGTTTGAGACCCCAGCTGTAATTTTCCACTCTTCTATTCAAAAAATAACTAAAGAAGAAAATATTTTAAAGCACTTGGTCAATAGTTCATCAGACCACTTGGATATACAAGAGTCATGTCTTCACTCCACAATTGAATCCACTTTTCGAACCCAAAATTTACTTGAAGAGGTGAATTTTGTAAAAATAATGCTATTCGCAGTCGCTTACTGCGACAGTATCTCTACGTGACATGCACATGACAAGTGATTATTTGATACATTAATGTGATATTTTTATTAACTAATGCATCAAATAATTATCTATCATGTGTATATCACGTAGGACGATTGCTAAGCGACTACGAATAGCATTATTTATTTTATAAATGTCAATATATTACTAGAAAATAAAAATAAAACTAAAATAGCAAATAAAGACTATTTTTTCCGGGGCCACAATTTAAAAAAAGAAAAAAGAAAATGAGGGCCCCAACATATGAGGAATAAAGGTAGAAACCAAAGAAAATAGAATTATGTTGCAAGTACACTCATTTTTACCCTATTTTTGACAATCCTCTCACATTACACAAGTGGGTTGCGATTACAAAACCTGCTGTACACTCATTTTGATAGTCCACTCATGCGGCAAGTCCCATGATTAAAATAATCGCGGGACTCACTTGTGTGAGTAGACTATCAAAATAAGTGTGCAGTAGGTTTTGTACATAGCATAATTCAAGAAAATAAGAGTACAAAAAAAATATAAAGCCGTCATAAGATAGCGACAATGGAAGAGGATTTGTGGGGTTGGATTAGTGAGGGTGTCTACTTCCGAGATTAATTTGTTGGAGAGAGTGGAGAAAGTGAGGGAAGATTTGCAAAGCTCTGCGACAATTATTCAAGTTTCGTTGAGGAAACTGGAAAAACTCGGAATTCTGTGGATCGGCCCACGATCCACCGATTCTAGGGTGTGTTTTTCTTGTTTGGTTTTGGGGGGGGGGGGGGGGGGGGGGGGGGGGGTTTTGGGGGGGGGGGGGGGGGGGGGGGTGGGGGGGGGGGGGGGGGGGTGGGGTTTCAATTTTTTAAATTTTTAATTATTTTTTTATTTCGTTATTTTAATAGTTACGTATGAGAATATGAATAATGTTATGCAACTCTACTAAGGTTACAATTTCCAATTTAAGTGACGCTAGATGATAAGTTGAATGAAAGATGAAATTAAATGACTTATTTAATTCCACCTATCATTTAATGCTACAATTAACGTTACCTAGATTGAGTTGTAATCTCAGTGAAGCTAAATAAAGTTATCATTTTAGCTTTATTAAAATAGTTAATAATGTGGTAGAAATTATTTTTGGTCGATTATTATTTTTTTGGATCGGAACTGTCCATGGGACCCACCATTACATATTAATTATCTAAAGAATGAATTTTTGAATAGTAAATTTTTTGAGAATGTGTAATTGAAAAGTGGAAAATGTTTTAGGTTTACGTGAAGAACATTTTATTGTGAGAATGTGAGGTTGGTAATGAGTATTTGAAAGAATGGTTATCAATCAAGGGGCTAATCTTAAAGTTTGGGACTTCGGGAGCAAAAATTAAAGTTTTGGGATCATCTACTTTTTTGAAAGCTTTGGGACCTTTGGTGCAATTTACTCTATTTTTAATGGCCTTGAAGCTGTTTCCATTGGACGTTCAGTTTTGAAAAACTAATGGAATATTCTAATTTTTTTGTTTTCTTCTCTCTCTCTCTCTCGCCCTCTAGAAGACAACTCGTGCCCCTCGCGCTCCATTAAAAAACACCTCTAAGAATATACCATACACAAAAATTTGGATTTTTTAATGATTCATAGGCCACGAGCTCTATAAAATTACCTCCGCACAAAATGAAAAATTGCAAGTGATTCAGTAAAAGAAAGAAAAATTCAAAGTTGATTATAAGTTATTGGGAGCGATAATGCCAAAAGCACATTTCGTTGCAGTGCATGGTGTAGGCCATGGAGCTTGGGTTTATTACAAGCTGAAGCCGCGTATCGAGGCAGCTGGCCACCGGTTCACGGCGCTCAACTTGGCTGCCGCTGGTGTCAATGAAAAGAAACTGGAGGAGGTTCGTTCATTGTCTGAATACACAACGCCTCTGTTGGACTTTTTGGCCTCAGTTCCTGAGAATGAGAAGGTGATACTGATCGGACATAGTGGTGGCGGAATGAGCGCCGCCGTGGGCATGGAGAAGTACCCGGGGAAGATTGCGGTGGCTGTGTTTTTGAATGCAATTATGCCGGACTCCAAAAACAGCCCCTCCTATGTTTTGGAGCAGGTAATAAAAAATAAATAAATATATAAAATAAAATAAAAAAATTATTCCTCATTGATCTCCATTATATAAAAGCTCACCTTTTTTTTTTTTTTTCAAATTCATTTTCGACCTAACATTCTTCCGATAAAATAAATTTACATGTAAATTCAAAGCCCCAAACATTTTAAAATCACTATTACAAAATCTATTCTTTAGAAAAAAAAGAGACCAAACCACACCATTAAGGTGCTATGATAAATACATTCATAATTTTAAGTTTAGTATGTAATATATCCCCTCAGTCATGCTCAAGTAGACCTTAGTTTAAAGAAACTTGGAAATATCATATTGATTTGGAGTTGAGATTTGCTGTTCAATTTTACTATCCAAATGACTGTTCATACAATAAATTATCGAGATGTTATCAATAATTAATATATCATTTCAAATTTACCCTCATTAATGCCATCACTAACCAATCAAATTGATGACATGTCAATAATTCATCTAATGTACAACCATTTGAGCAGTGAAATTGGGCAGCAAATCTCATCTCGTTGATTTGGTGCGGTAGGGATAGATTTTTTGTTACAAATTGAGTGAGTTTGAGGAGGAGTGTAGTTGAGTAGGGGGTAGGGGATTGGTTGGTGGAGGATTGATTTGTGGGGTAGTGTTGGTGGTGACAACTAGTTGTTGTTGGCTTGGATGGGAGTTGCGGGGTGGATTGGGTATTGGAGAATAAGACTTGTTTGTTGATTTTGAGAAGATTCAAAAATTTTGCTGCAATATATCTTTTATTTTTAATTTAGTTGTTATCTTTTTCATTTTTTGTTATTAATTTAAAGAGATAGTAAATTCGTTTTTCTACGTTTCAAGAATGGTGGAATGACGAGTTTTGCTACACTTTCGAAACAGGATAAAGCTATCCTGCCAAGAATAGCTTCAAGGGATAAAAAACAGGTGCTGTGGCAGCACCTGTTTGGGGTTTTCGTTTTTTTTTTTTTTTTTTTTTTTATTTTTTT
>NW_019266282.1:0-7801 GCF_002742605.1 Olea europaea var. sylvestris
AAGTACTTATGGGCCCAAAACGGAAGCCGTGTGCAAAAGTTACGCTCAATTCTTCGCACGCTGACTATCCTAGCGTTCCAAATTTAAAAGTGATCATTCTTTCAAAAAATGGCTGAAATCTCTCGAACGTCATGATGGAGCTGTGAGTTCAATCCAAAACGGTAGCTACATTTCCAAAAAGTACTTATGGGCCAAAAACGGACACCATGTGCAAAAGTTACGCTCAATTCTTCGTACGCCGACTATCCAAGCGTTCCAAATATAAAAGTGATCATTCTTTCCAAAAATGGTCGAAATCCCTCGAACGTAACGAAGAAGTTGTGAGTTCAATCCAAAATGGTCGCTACATTTCCAAAAAGTACTTATGGGCCCAAAATGGATGCCGTGTGCAAAAGTTACGCTCAATTCTTGCACTCCGACTATCCTAGCGTTCCAAATATAAAAGTGCTCATTCTTTCAAAAAATGGCTGACATCCCTCGAACGTCATGAAGAAGTTGTGAGTTCAATCCAAAACGGTCGCTACAATTCCAAAAAGTGCATTTGGCCCCAAAACGGACGCCGTGGGCAAAAGTTAAGCTAAATTTTTCGCACGCCGACTATCCTAGCGTTCCAAATATAAAAGTGCTCATTCTTTCAAAAAATGGCTGAAATCCCTCAAACGTCACGACGAAGTTGTGAGTTCAATCCAAAACGGTCGCGACATTTCCTAAAAGTACTTATGGGCCTAAAATGGACATCGTGGGCAAAAGATACGCACAATTCTTCGTACGCCGACTATCCTAGCGTTCCAAATATAAAAGTGCTCATTCTTTCGAAAAATGGCCGAAATCCCTCGAACGTCACGACGAAGTTGTGAGTTCAATCCAAAACGGTCGCTACATTTCGAAAAAGTACTTATGGGCCCAAAACGGAAGCCGTGTGCAAAAGTTACGCTCAATTCTTCGCACGCTGACTATCCTAGCGTTCCAAATATAAAAGTTATCATTCTTTCAAAAAATGGCTGAAATCTCTCGAACGACACGATGAAGTAGTGAGTTCAATCCAAAACGGTCGCGACATTTCCTAAAAGTACTTATGGGCCTAAAATGGACACCGTGTGCAAAAGTTACGCACAATTCTTCGTACGCCGACGATCCAAGCGTTCAAAATATAAAAGTGCTCATTCTTTCGAAAAATGGCCGAAATCCGTCGAACGTCACGACGAAGTTGTGAGTTCAATCCAAAATGGTCGCTACATTTCCAAAAAGTACTTATGGGCCCAAAACGGACGCCGTGTGCAAAGGTTACGCTCAATTCTTCGTACGCCGACTATCCTAGCATTCCAAATATAAAAATGATCATTCTTTCCAAAAATGGTCGAAATCCCTCAAACGTCACGAAGAAGTTATGAGTTCAATCCAAAACGGTCGCTACATTTCCAAAAAGTACTTATGGGCCAAAAACGGACGTCGTGTGCAAAAGTTACGCTCAATTCTTCGCACTCCGACTATCCTAGCGTTCCAAATATAAAAGTGCTCATTCTTTCAAAAAATGGCTGAAATCCCTCAAATGTCACGAAGAAGTTGTGAGTTCAATCCAAAACGGTCGCTACAATTCCAAAAAGTGCATTTGACCCCAAAACGGACGCCGTGTGCAAAAGTTACGCTAAATTTTTCGTACGCCGACTATCCTAGCGTTCCAAATATAAAAGTGCTCATTCTTTCAAAAAATGGCTGAAATCCCTCGAACGTCACGACTTAGTTGTGAGTTCAATCCAAAACGGTCGCTACATTTCATAAAAGTACTTATGGGCCTAAAATGGACATCGTGTGCAAAAGATACGCACAATTCTTCGTACGTCGACTATCCAAGCGTTCAAAATATAAAAGTGCTCATTCTTTCGAAAAATGGTCGAAATCCCTCGAACGTCACGACGAAGTTGTGAGTTCAATCCAAAACGGTCGCTACATTTCCATAAAGTACTTATGGGCCCAAAATGGACACCGTGTGCAAAAGTTACGCTCAATTCTTCATACGCCGACTATCCAAGCGTTCCAAATATAAAAGTGCTCATTCTTTCGAAAAATGGCTGAAATCCCTCGAACGTCACGACTTAGTTGTGAGTTCAATCCAAAACGGTCGCTACATTTCCATAAAGTACTTATGGGCCCAAAATGGACACCGTGTGCAAAAGTTACGCTCAATTCTTCATACGCCGACTATCCAAGCGTTCCAAATATAAAAGTGATCATTCTTTCCAAAAATGGTCGAAATCCCTCGAACGTAACGAAGAAGTTGTGAGTTCAATCCAAAACGGTCGCTACATTTCCAAAAAATACTTATGGGCCCAAAATGGACGCCGTGTGCAAAAGTTACGCTCAATTCTTGCACTCCGACTATCCTAGCGTTCCAAATATAAAAGTGCTCATTCTTTCAAAAAATGGCTGACATCCCTCGAACGTCATGAAGAAGTTGTGAGTTCAATCCAAAACGGTCGCTACAATTCCAAAAAGTGCATTTGGCCCCAAAACGGACGCAGTGGGCAAAAGTTAGGCTAAATTTTTCGCACGCCGACTATCCTAGCGTTCCAAATATAAAAGTGCTCATTCTCTCAAAAAATGGCTGAAATCCCTCGAACGTCACGATGAAGTTGTGAGTTCAATCCAAAACGGTCGCTACATTTTCTAAAAGTACTTATGGGCCGAAAACGGACACCGTGTGCAAAAGTTACGCACAATTCTTCGTACGCCGACTATCCTAGCGTTCCAAATATACAAGTGCTCATTCTCTCAAAAAATGGCTGAAATCCCTCGAACGTCACGATGAAGTTGTGAGTTCAATCCAAAACGGTCGCTACATTTTCTAAAAGTACTTATGGGCCGAAAACGGACACCGTGTGCAAAAGTTACGCACAATTCTTCGTACGCCGACTATCCTAGCGTTCCAAATATACAAGTGCTCATTCTCTCAAAAAATGGCTGAAATCCCTCGAACGTCACGATGAAGTTGTGAGTTCAATCCAAAACGGTCGCTACATTTCCAAAAAGTACTTATGGGCCAAAAACGGACACCGTGTGCAAAAGTTACGCTCGATTCTTCGTATGCCGACTATCCAAGCGTTCCAAATATAAAAGTGATCATTCTTTCAAAAATTGGTCGAAATCCCTCGAACGTGACGAAGAAATTGTGAGTTCAATCCAAAACGGTTGCTACATTTCCAAAAAGTACATATGGGCCAAAAACGGACGCCGTGTGCAAAAGTTACGCTCAATTCTTCGCACTCCGACTATCCTTGCATTCCAAATATAAAAGTACTGATTCTTTCAAAAAATGGCTGAAATCCCTTGAACGTCACGACGAAGTTGTGAGTTCAATCCAAAACGGTCGCTACATTTCCTAAAACTACTTATGGGCCTGAAACGGACATCATGTGCAAAAGTTACGCTCAATTCTTCGTACGCCGACTATCCAAGCGTTCAAAATATAAAAGTGCTCATTCTTTCAAAAAATGGCTGAAATCCCTCGAACGTCACGACGAAGTTATGAGTTCAATCCAAAACGGTAGCTACATTTTCTAAAAGTACTTATGTGTCTAAAACGGACATCGTATACAAAAGTTACTCACAATTCTTCGTACGCCGACTATCCAAGCGTTCAAAATATAAATGTGCTCATTCTTTCGAAAAATGGCCGAAATCCCTCGAACGTCACGACGAAGTTGTGAGTTCAATCCAAAACGGTCGCTACATTTCCAAAAAGTACTTATGGGCCCAAAACGGATGCCGTGTGCAAAAGTTACGCTTAATTTTTCGCACGCCGACTATCCTAGCGTTCCAAATATAAAAGTGCTCATTCTTTCGAAAAATGGCTGAAATCCCTCAAACGTCACGACGGAGCAGTGATTTCAATCCAAAACGGTCGCTACATTTCCAAAAAGTACTTATGGGCCAAAAACGGACACCGTGTGCAAAAGTTACGCTCAATTCTTCGTACGCTGACTATCCAAGCGTTCCAAATATAAAAGTGATCATTCTTTCAAAAAATGGTCGAAATCCCTCGAACGTGACGAAGAAGTTGTGAGTTCAATCCAAAACGGTTGCTACATTTCCAAAAAGTACTTATGGGCCCAAAACGGACGCCGTATGCAAAAGTTACGCTCAATTCTTCGCACTCTGACTATCCTAGCGTTCCAAATATAAAAGTGCTGATTCTTTCAAAAAATGGCTAAAATCCCTTGAACGTCACGACGAAGTTGTGAGTTCAATCCAAAACGGTCGCTACATTTCCTAAAACTACTTATGGGCCTGAAACGGACATCATGTGCAAAAGTTACGCTCAATTCTTCATACGCCGACTATCCAAGCGTTCCAAAATATAAAAGTGCTCATTCTTTCGAAAAATGGGCGAAATCCCTCGAACGTCACGACGAAGTTGTGAGTTCAATCCAAAACGGTCGCTACAATTCCAAAAAGTGCATTTGGCCCTAAAACGGACGCCGTGTGCAAAAGTTACGCTAAATTTTTCGTACGCCGACTATCCTAGCGTTCCAAATATAAAAGTGATCATTTCTTTCAAAAAATGGCTGAAATCCCTCGAACGTCATGATGGAGCTGTGAGTTCAATCCAAAACGGTAGCTACATTTCCAAAAAGTACTTATGGGCCAAAAACGGACACCGTGTGCAAAAGTTACGCTCAATTCTTCGTACGCCGACTATCCAAGCGTTACAAAAATAAAAGTGATCATTCTTTCCAAAAATTGTCGAAATCCCTTGAACGTAACGAAGAAGTAGTGAGTTCAATCCAAAACGGTCGCTACATTTCCAAAAAGTACTTATGGGCCCAAAACGGACGCCGTGTGCAAAAGTTACGCTCAATTCTTCACACTCCGACTATCCTAGCGTTCCAAATATAAAAGTGCTCATTCTTTCAAAAAATGGCTGACATCCCTCGAACGTCATGAAGAAGTTGTGAGTTCAATCCAAAACGGTCGCTACATTACCAAAAAGTACTTATGGGCCCAAAACGGACGCCGGGTGCAAAAGTTACGCTCAATTCTTGCACTCCGACTATCCTAGCGTTCCAAATATAAAAGTGCTCATTCTTTCAAAAAATGGCTGACATCCCTCGAACGTCATGAAGAAGTTGTGAGTTCAATCCAAAACGGTCGCTACATTACCAAAAAGTACTTATGGGCCCAAAACGGACGCCGGGTGCAAAAGTTACGCTCAATTCTTGCACTCCGACTATCCTAGCGTTCCAAATATAAAAGTGCTCATTCTTTCAAAAAATGGCTGACATCCCTCGAACGTCATGAAGAAGTTGTGAGTTCAATCCAAAACGGTCGCTACATTACCAAAAAGTACTTATGGGCCCAAAACGGACGCCGTGTGCAAAAGTTACGCTCAATTCTTCGTACGCCGACTATCCTAGCGTTCCAAATATAAAAGTGCTCATTCTTTCAAAAAATGGCTGAATTCCCTTGAACGTCACGACGAAGTTGTGAGGTCAATCCAAAACGGTCGCTACATTTTCCTAAAACTACTTATGGGCCTGAAACGGACATCATGTGCAAAAGTTACGCTCAATTCTTCCTACGCCTACTATCCAAGCGTTCCAAATATAAAAGTCCTCATTCTTTCGAAAAATGGTCAAAATCCCTCGAATGTCACGAAGAAGTTGTGAGTTCAATCCGAAACGGTCGCTACATTTCTAAAAAGTACTTATGGGCCAAAAACGGAAACCGTGTGCAAAAGTTACGCTCAATTCTTCCTACGCCTACTATCCAAGCGTTCCAAATATAAAAGTCCTCATTCTTTCGAAAAATGGTCAAAATCCCTCGAATGTCACGAAGAAGTTGTGAGTTCAATCCGAAACGGTCGCTACATTTCTAAAAAGTACTTATGGGCCAAAAACGGAAACCGTGTGCAAAAGTTACGCTCAATTCTTCCTACGCCTACTATCCAAGCGTTCCAAATATAAAAGTCCTCATTCTTTCGAAAAATGGTCAAAATCCCTCGAATGTCACGAAGAAGTTGTGAGTTCAATCCAAAACGGTCGCTACATTCCCAAAAAGTACTTATGGGCCAAAAACGGAAACCGTGTGCAAAAGTTACGCTCAATTCTTCCTACGCCTACTATCCAAGCGTTCCAAATATAAAAGTGCTCATTCTTTCCAAAAATGGTCGAAATCCCTCGAACGTCACGAAGAAGTTGTGAGTTCAATCCGTAACGGTCGCTACATTTTTAAAAAGTACTTATGGGCCAAAAACGGACGCCGTGTGCAAAAGTTACGATCAATTCTTCGCACCCCGACTATCCTAGCGTTCCAAATATAAAAGTGCTCATTCTTTCGAAAAATGGTCGAAATCCCTCGAACGTCGCGAAGAAGTTGTGAGTTCAATCCAAAATGGTCGGTACATTTCCTAAAAGTACTTATGGGCCTAAAACGGACATCGTGTGCAAAAGTTACACTCAATTCTTCGTACGTCGACTATCCAAGCGTTCCAAATATAAAATTCCTCATTCATTCAAAAAATGGCTGAAATCCCTCGAACGTCACGACGAAGTTGTGAGTTCAATCCAAAACGGTTGCTACATTTCCAAAAAGTACTTATGGGCCCAAAACGGACGCCGTGTGTAAAAGTTGCGTTCAATTCTTCGCACTCCGACTATCCTAGCGTTCCAAATATAAAAGTGCTGATTCTTTCAAAAAATGGCTGAAATCCCTCGAACGTGACGAAGAAGTTGTGAGTTCAATCCAAAACGGTTGCTACATTTCCAAAAAGTACTTATGGGCCCAAAATGGACGCCGTGTGGAAAAGTTACGCTCAATTCTTCGCACTCCGACTATCCTAGCGTTCCAAATATAAAAGTGCTGATTCTTTCGAAAAATGGCTGAAATCCCTTGAACGTCACGACGAAGTTGTGAGTTCAATCCAAAACGGTCGCTACATTTCCTAAAACTACTTATGGGCCTGAAACGGACATCTTGTGCAAAAGTTACGGTCAATTCTTCGTACTCCGACTATCCAAGCGTTGAAAATATAAAAGTGCTCATTCTTTCAAAAAATGGCTGAAATTCCTCGAACGTCATGACGAAGTTATGAGTTCAATCCAAAACGGTCGCTACATTTTCTCAAAGTACTTATGGGCCTAAAACGGACATCGTATGCAAAAGTTACTCACAATTCTTCGTACGCCAACTATCCAAGCGTTCAAAATATAAAAGTGCTCATTCTTTCGAAAAATGGCCGAAATCCCTCGAACGTCACGAAGAAGTTGTGAGTTCAATCCAAAACGGTCGCTACATTTCCTAAAAGTACTGATGGGCCTAAAACGGACATCGTGTGCAAAAGTTACGCTCAATTCATCGTACGCCGACTATCCAAGCGTTCCAAATATAAAAGTCCTCATTCTTTCAAAAAATGGCTGAAATCCCTCGAACGTCACGACGAAGTTGTGAGTTCAATCCTAAACGGTCGCGACATTTTCAAAGAGTACTTATGGGCCAAAAATGGACACCGTGTGCAAAAGTTGCGCTCAATTCTTCGTACGCCGACTATTCAAGCGTTCCAAATCTAAAAGTGCTCATTCTTTCGAAAAATGGTCGAAATACCTCGAACGTCACGACAAAGTTGTGAGTTCAATCCAAAACGGTCGCTACATTTCCAAAAAGTGTTTATGGGCCTAAAACGGACATCGTGTGCAAAAGTTACGCTCAATTCTTCCTACGCCGAATATCCAAGCGTTCCAAATATAAAAGTGCTCATTCTTTCCAAAAATGGTCGAAATCCCTCGAACGTCACGAAGAAGTTGTGAGT
>NW_019266283.1:0-7800 GCF_002742605.1 Olea europaea var. sylvestris
CAATCTGTCAAATTTGAGCCAATTTCGACACCTCTCGAAAAATTACGAAATCGCCCCCGGCGCGATTTTTGTTTCCCATCAATTAGTCAAATTTTACCCGATTCCGACACCGTGCGAAAAATTACGAAATTGCCCCCAGCGCGATATTTGTTTCCCATCAATCGGTCAAATTTTAGCCGATTTCGACATTGTCGCCAAAAATGACGAAATTGGCCCCGGCGCGATTTTTGTTTCCCATCAATCAGTCAAATTTTAGCCGATTCCGACATCGTCCCGAAAAATGATGAAATTGCCCCTGCGCGATTTTAGTTTCCCATCAATTAGTAAAATTTTAGCCGATTTCGACACCGTCGTGAAAAATGACGAAATTGCCCCCGACGCGATTTTTGTTTCCCATCAATCAGTCAAATTTTAGCCGATTCCGACACCGTCGCGAAGAATGACGAAATTGCAACCGGCGCGAATTTTTTCCCCATCAATCAATCAAATTTTAGCCGATTCCGACACCGTTGCGAAAAATGACGAAATTGCCCCCGGCGCGATTTTTGTTTCCGAACAATCAGTCAAATCTTAGACCATTTCGATACCGTCGCGAAAAACGACGAAATTGCCCACGGCGCGATTTTTATTTCCGATTAATCTGTCAAATTTTAGCCGATTCCGACACCGTCGTGAAAAATGACGAAATTGCCCTCGGCGCGATTTTTGTTTCCGATCAATCTGTCAAATTTTTGCTCATTCCAACACCGATGCGTAAAATGAAGAAATTGCCGACGGCGCGATTTTTGTTTCTGATCAATCAGTCAAATTTGAGCCCATTCCGACACCGTCGCGAAAAATGACGGAATTGCTCCTGCGCGATTTTTGTTTCCCATCAATCTGTCAAATTTTAGCCGATTTCGACACCGTCGCGAAAAATGACGAAATTGCCCCTGCGCGAATTTTGTTTCCGATCAATCAGCCAAATTTGAGCCCATTCCGAAACTGCCGCAAAAAATGATGAAACTGCCCTCGGCGCGATTTTTGTTTCCCATCAATTAGTCAAATTCTAGCCGATTCCGACTCCGTCGCGAAAAATGACGAAATCGCCCCCGTCGCGATTTTTGTTTCCCATCAATCAGTAAAATTTTAGCCGATTTCGACACCGTCGCGAAAAATGACGAAATTGCCCCCGGGGCGATTTTTGTCTCCCATCAATCAGTCAAATTTTAGACGATTCCAACATCGTCGCGAAAAATGACGAAATTTCCCCCGGCGCGATTTTTTTCCGATCAATCGGTCAAATTTGAGCCCATTTCGACACCGTCGCGAAAAATGACGAAATCGCCCCCTGCTAGATTTTTGTTTCCCATCAATCAGTCAAATTTTAGTCGATTCCGACACCGTCGTGAAAAATGACGAAATTGCCCCTGGCGCGATTTTTGTTTCCCATCAATCAGTCAAATTTTAGCCGATTCCAACATCGTCGCGAAAAATGACGAAATTGCCCCCGGCGGGATTTTTTTCCGATTAATAGGTCAAATTTGAGCCCATTTCGACACCGTCGCGAAAAATGACGAAATCGCCCCCGGCTAGATTTTTGTTTCCCATCAATCAGTCAAATTTTAGCCGATTCCGACACCGTCGCGAAAAATGACGAAATCGCCCCCGGCTAGATTTTTGTTTCCCATCAATCAGTCAAATTTTAGTCGATTCCGACACCGTCGCGAAAAATGACGAAATTACCCCGGTGCGGTTTTAGTTTCCCATCAATCAGTCAAATTTTAGCCGATTCCGACACCGTCACGAAAAATGACGAAATAGCCCCTGTGCGATTTTTGTTTCCCATCAATCAATCAAATTTTAGCCGATTCCCACACCGTCGCGAAAAATGACGAAATTGCCCCCGGCGCGATTTTTGTTTCCGATCAATCAGTCAAATTTTAGACCATTCCGACACCGTCGCGAAAAACAACGAAATTGCCCTCGGCGCGATTTTTTCCCGATGAATCGATCAAATTTGAGCCCATTCCGACACCGTAGTGAAAAATGACGAAATTGCCCTCGGCGCGATTTTTATTTCCGATTAATCTGTCAAATTTTAGCCGATTCCGACATCGTTGTGAAAAATGACGAAATTGCGCTCGACGCGATTTTTGTTTCCGATCAATCTGTCAAATTTGAGCCAATTTCGACACCGTCTCGAAAAATTACGAAATTGCCCCCGGCGCGTTTTTTTTTTCCGATCAACCAGTCAAATTTGAGCCGATTTCGACACCGTCATGAAAAATGACGAAATAACGCCCGTCGCGATTTTTGTTTCCAATCAATCTGTCAAATTTTGGACCATTCCGACACCGTCGCGAAAAATGACGAAATTGCCCCCGGCGCGATTTTTGTTTCCCACCAATCAGTCAAATTTTAGCCGATTCCGACACCGTCGAGAAAAATTACGCAATTGCCCCCGGCGCGATTTTTGTTTCCGATCAATCAGTCAAATTTGAGCCGATTTCGACACCGTCATGAAAAATGACGAAATAACTCCCGTCGCGATTTTTGTTTCCAATCAATCTGTCAAATTTTGGACCATTCCGACACCGTCGCGAAAAACAACGAAATTGCCCTCTGCGCGATTTTTATTTCCGATTAATCTGTCAAATTTTAGCCGATTCCGACACCGTCGCGAAAAATGACGAAATTGCCCCCGGCGCGATTTTTGTTTCCGATCAATCTGTCAAATTTTTGCTCATTCCCACACAGTCGCGAAAAATGACAAAATAGCCCCCGACGCGATTTTTATTTTCGATCAATCAGTCAAATTTTAGACCATTCCGACACCGTCGCAAAAAACAACGAAATTGCCCTCTGCGCGATTTTTATTTCCGATTAATCTGTCAAATTTCAGCCAATTCCGATACCGTTGTGAAAAATGACGAAATTGCGCACGACGCGATTTTTGTTTCCGATCAATCTGTCAAATTTGAGTCAATTTCGATACCGTCTCGAAAAATTACGAAATCGCACCCGGCTCGATTTTTGTTTCCCTTCAATCAAACAAAATTTAGCCAATTCCGACACCGTCGCGAAAAATTACGCAATTGCCCCCGGCGCGATTTTTGTTTCCGATCAATCAGTCAAATTTTAGCCATTTCCGACACCGTCGCAAAAAATGACGAAATTACCCCCGGCGCGATTTTTGTTTCCGATCAATCTGTCAAATTTTTGTCCATTTCCACACAGTCGCGAAAAATGAAAAAATAGCTCCCGGCGCGATTTTTGTTTCCGATCAATCAGTCAAATTTTAGACCATTCCGACACCGTCGTGAAAAACAACGAAATTACCCTCGGTGCGATTTTTATTTCCGATTAATCTGTCAAATTTTAGCCAATTCCGACACCGTTGTGAAAAATGACGAAATTGCGCCCGACGCGATTTTTGTTTCCGATCAATCTGTCAAATTTGTGCCAATTTCGACACCGTCTCAAAAAATTAAGAAATCGCCCCCGGCGCGATTTTTGTTTCCCATCAATCTGTCAAATTTTAGCCGATTCCGACACCGTCGCGAAAAATTACGAAATTACCCCCAGCGCGATTTTTGTTTCCCATCAATCAGTCAAATTTTAGACGATTCCAACATCGTCACTAAAAATGACGAAATTGCCCATGGGGCGATTTTTTTCCGATCAATCGGTCAAATTTGAGCCCATTTCGACACCATCGCGAAAAATGACGAAATCACCCCCGGCGAGATTTTTGTTACCTATCAATCAGTCAAATTTTAGACGATTCTGTCACAGTCGCGAAAAATGACGAAATTGCCCCTGGCGCGATTTTTGTTTCCCATCAATCAGTCAAATTTTAGCCGATTCCGACACCGTCGCGAAGAATGACGAAATTGCACCCGGCGCGATTTTTTTTCCCATGAATCAATCAAATTTTAGCCGATTCCGACACCGTCACGAAAAATGACGAAATGGCCCCCGGCGCGATTTTTGTTTCTGATCAATCTGTCAAATTTTAGACCATTCCGATACCGTCGGGAAATACGACGAAATTGCCCTCGGCGCGATTTTTATTTCCTATTAAACTGTCAAATTTTAGCCGATTCCGACATCGTCGTGAAAAATGACGAAATTGCCCTCGTCACGATTTTTCTTTCCGATCAATCTGTCAAATTTTGCTCATTCCAACACCGATGCGTAAAATGACGAAATTGCCCACGGCGCGATTTTTGTTTCTGATCAATCAGTCAAATTTGAGCCCATTCCGACACCGTCACAAAAAAGACGAAATTGCTCCTACGCGATTTTTGTTTCCCATCAATCTTTCAAATTTTAGCCGATTTCGACACCGTCGCGAAAAATGAAGAAATTGCCACTGGCGCGATTTTTGTTTCCGATTAATCTGTCAAATTTTAGCCGATTCCGACACCGTCTCGAAAAATAACGAAATTGCCCCCGGCGCGAATTTTGTTTCCGATCAATCTGTCAAATTTTGAGCCCATTCCGAAACTGTCGCAAAAAATGATGAAACTGCCCCGGCGCGATTTTTGTTTCCCATCAATTAGTTAAATTTTAGCCGATTTCGACTCCGTCGCGAAAAATGACGAAATTGCCCCCGTCGCGATTTTTGTTTCCCATCAATCAGTCAAATTTTAGCCGATTTCGACACCGTCGCGAAAAATGACGAAATTGCCCCCGGCGCGATTTTTGTTTCCCACCAATCAGCCAAATTTTAGCAGATTCCGAGACCGTCGCGAAAAACGTCGAAATTGCCCCTGGCGCGATTTTTGTTTCCGATCAATCAGTCAAATTTGAGCCCATTCCGACACCGTCGCGAAAAACGACGAAATTGCCTTCGGCGCGATTTTTATTTCCGATTAATCTGTCAAATTTTGGCTGATTCCGACACCGTTGTGAAAAATGACGAAATTGCGCCCGACGCGATTTTTGTTTCCGATCAATCTGTCAAATTTGAGCCAATTTCGACACCGTCGCGAAAAATTACGAAATCGCCCCCGGCGCGATTTTTATTTCCCATCAATCAGTCAAATTTTTGCCGATTCCGACAACGTCGCGAAAATGACGAAATTGCCCCCGGCGCTATTTTTGTTTCCCATCAATCCGTCAAATTTTAGCCGATTCCGACACCGTCACGAAAAATGACGAAATTGCCCTGCGCGATTTTTGTTCCCCATCCATCAGTCAAGTTTTAGCCGATTTCGACACCGTCGCGAAAAATGACGAAATTGCCCCCGGCGCGATTTTTGTTTCCGATCAGCCTGTCAAATTTTAGCCCATTTCGACACCGTCGCGAAAAATGACGAAATTGCCCCCGGCGCGATTTTTGTTTCCCACCAATCAGTCAAATTTTAGCCGATTCGGACACCGTCACGAAAAATGACAAAATTGCCCCTGCGCAATTTTTGTTTCCCATTAATCAGTCAAATTTTAGCCGATTCCGACACCGTCGAGAAAAATTACGCAATTGCCCCCGGCGCTATTTTTGTTTCCGATCAATCAGTCAAATTTGAGCCGATTCCGACACCGTCGCGAAAAATGACGAAATAACTCCGGGCGCGATTTTTGTTTCCGATCAATCTGTCAAATTTTGGACCATTCCGACACCGTCGCGAAAAACAACGAAATTGCCCTCTGCGCGGTTTTTATTCCCGATTAATCTGTCAAATTTTAGCCGATTCCGACACCGTCGCGAAAAATGACGAAATTGCCCCCGGCACGATTTTTGTTTCCGATCAATCAGTCAAATTTGAGCGGATTCCGACACCGTCACGAAAAGTGACGAAATTGCCCCCGGCGCGATTTTTGTTTCCGATCAATCGGTCAAATTTGAGCCCATTTCGACACCGTCGCGAAAAATGACGAAATTGCCCCCGGCACGATTTTTGTTTCCGATCAATCAGTCAAATTTGAGCGGATTCCGACACCGTCACGAAAAGTGACGAAATTGCCCCCGGCGCGATTTTTGTTTCCGATCAATCTGTCAAATTTGAGCCAATTTCGATACCGTCTCGAAAAATTACGAAATCGCACCCGGCTCGATTTTTGTTTCCCTTCAATCAGACAAAATTTAGCCAATTTCGACACCGTCGCGAAAAATTACGCAATTGCCCCCGGCGCGATTTTTGTTTCCGATCAATCAGTCAAATTTTAGCCATTTCCGACACCGTCGCGAAAAATGATGAAATTGCCCCCGGCGCGATTTTGTTTCCGATCAATCTGTCAAATTTTTGCCGATTCCCACACAGTCGCGAAAAATGAAAAAATAGCCCCCGGCGCGATTTTTGTTTTCGATCAATCTTTCAAATTTTAGACCATTCCGACACCGTCGCGAAAAACAACGAAATTACCCTCGGTGCGATTTTTATTTCCGATTAATCTGTCAAATTTTAGCCGATTCCGACACCGCCGCGAAAAATGATGAAATTGCCCCCGGCGCGATTTTTATTTCCGACCAAACTGCCAAATTTCAGCCAATTCCGAGACAGTCGAGAAAAATGACGAAATTGCCCTCGTCACGATTTTTCTTTCCGATCAAACTGCCAAATTTCAGCCAATTCCGAGACAGTCGAGAAAAATGACGAAATTGCCCTCGTCACGATTTTTCTTTCCGATCAAACTGCCAAATTTCAGCCAATTCCGAGACAGTCGAGAAAAATGACGAAATTGCCCTCGTCACGATTTTTCTTTCCGATCAAACTGCCAAATTTCAGCCAATTCCGAGACAGTCGAGAAAAATGACGAAATTGCCCTCGTCACGATTTTTCTTTCCGATCAAACTGCCAAATTTCAGCCAATTCCGAGACAGTCGAGAAAAATGACGAAATTGCCCCCGGCGCGATTTTTATTTCCTATTAATCTGTCAAATTTTAGCCGATTCCGACACCGTCGTGAAAAATGACGAAATTGCCCTCGTCACGATTTTTCTTTCCGATCAATCCGTCAAATTTTTGCTCATTCCAACACCGATGCGTAAAATGACGAAATTGCCCACGGCGCGATTTTTGTTTCCCATCAAACCGTTAAATTTTAGCCGATTTCGACACCGTCGCGAAAAATGAAGAAATTGCCACTGGCGCGATTTTTGTTTCCGATTAATCTGTCAAATTTTAGCCGATTCCGACACCGTCGCGAAAAATGACGAAATTGCCCCCGGCGCGATTTTTGTTTCCCATCAATCAGTCAGATTTTTGCTGACTCCGACACCGTCGCGAAAAAGACGAAATTGCCCCCGGCGCTATTTTTGTTTCCCATCAATCCGTCAAATTTTAGCCGATTTCGACACCGTCGCGAAAAATGACGAAATTGCCCCCGGCGCGATTTTTGTTTCCCATCAATCAGTCAGATTTTTGCTGACTCCGACACCGTCGCGAAAAAGACGAAATTGCCCCCGGCGCTATTTTTGTTTCCCATCAATCCGTCAAATTTTAGCCGATTTCGACACCGTCGCGAAAAATGAAGAAATTGCCACTGGCGCGATTTTTGTTTCCGATTAATCTGTCAAATTTTAGCCGATTCCGACACCGTTGTGAAAAATGACGAAATTGCGCCCGACGCGATTTTTGTTTCCGATCAATCTGTCAAATTTGAGCCAATTTCGACACCGTCGCGAAAAATTACGAAATCGCCCCCGGCGCGATTTTTGTTTCCCATCAATCAGTCAGATTTTTGCTGACTCCGACACCGTCGCGAAAATGACGAAATTGCCCCCGGCGCTATTTTTGTTTCCCATCAATCCGTCAAATTTTAGCCGATTTCGACACCGTCACGAAAAATGACGAAATTGCCCCTGCGCGATTT
>NW_019266284.1:0-7795 GCF_002742605.1 Olea europaea var. sylvestris
GACTGTGTAGGAATGGGCTAAAATTTGACAGGTTGATCGGAAACAAAAATGGCGCAGGTGGCTATTTCGTCATTTTTCGAGACTGTGTCGGAATGAGCTCAAATTTGATTGGTTAATCGGGAACAAAAATCGCACCGGGTGTAATTTCGTCATTTTTCGCGACTGTGTCAGAATTGGCTAAAATTTGACTGGTTGATCGAAAACAAAAATCGCGCCGGGGGCAATTTCGTAATTTTTCTCGACTGTGTCGGAATTGGCAGAAATTTGGCAATTTGATCGGAAATAAAAATCGCGCCGGCGGCAATTTTCCTCATTTTTCTCGACTGTGTCGGAATGGGCTCAAATTTGACAGGTTGATCGTGAACAAAAATCGCGCCGGGGAAATTTCGTCATTTTTCGCGACTGTGTCGGAATTGGCTAAAATTTGACAGGTTGATCAGAAACAAAAATCGCGCTGGGGGAAATTTCGTCAATTTTCTCGACTGTATCGGAATGGGCTCAAATTTGACAGGTTGATCGGGAACAAAAACAGCGTCGGGTGTAATTTCGTCATTTTCCGTGACTGTGTCGGAATTGGCTAATATTTGACTAGTTTATCGGAAACAAAAATCGCGCCGGGGGCAATTTCGTCATTTTTCTCGACTGTGTCGGAAATGGCTGAAATTTGGCAGTTTGATCGGAAATAAAAATTGCGACGGCGGAAATTTCCTCATTTTTCTCGACTGTGTCGGAATGGGCTAAAATTTGACAGGTTTATCGGGAACAAAAATCGTGCCGGGTGTAATTTCGTCATTTTTCGCGACTGTGTCAGAATTGACTATAATTTGACTTGTTGATCGGAAGCAAAAACCGCGACGGGGGCAATTTCGTCATTTTTCTCGACTGTCGGAATTGGCTGAAATCTGGCAGTTTGATCTGAAATAAAAATCGCGTCGGGGACAATTTCGTCATTTTTCTCGACTGTGTCTGAATGGGCTCAAATTTGACAGGATGATCGGAATCAAAAATTGCGCCGAGGGCAATTTCGTTATTTTTCGCGCTGGGGGCAATTTCTTTATTTTTCGTGACTGTATCAGAATGGGCTAAAATTTGATAGGTTGATCGGAAACAAAAAACCGCTCCGGGGTCAATTTCGTCATTTTTCGCGACTGCATCGGAATTGGCTAAAATTTGACAGGCTGATCGGAAACAAAAAACCGCGCCGGGGGCAAATTTCGTCATTTTTCTCGACTGTGAAGGAATGGGCTAAAATTTGACAGGTTGATCGGAAACAAAAATCGCGCAAGTGGCGATTTCGTCATTTTTCGCGATTGTGTCGGAATGAGCTCAAATTTGACTAGTTGATCGGGAACAAAAATCGCGCCGAGTGTAATTTCGTCATTTTTCGCGACTGTGTCGGAATTGGCTAAAATTTGATTGGTTGATCGAAGACAAAAACCGCGCCGGGGGTAATTTCGTCATTTTTCGCGCCTGTGTCGGAATTGGCAAAAATATGACAGGTTGATCGGAAACAAAAACCCGCGCCGGGGTCAATTTTGTCATTTTTCGCGACTGTGTCGGAATGAGCTCAAATTTGACTAGTTGATCGGGAACAAAAATCGCGCCGAGGGTAATTTCGTCATTTTTCGCGCCTGTGTCGGAATTGGCAAAAATATGACAGGTTGATCGGAAACAAAAACCCGCGCCGGGGTCAATTTTGTCATTTTTCGCGACTGTGTCGGAATGAGCTCAAATTTGACTAGTTGATCGGGAACAAAAATCGCGCCGAGGGTAATTTCGTCATTTTTCGCGCCTGTGTCGGAATTGGCAAAAATATGACAGGTTGATCGGAAACAAAAACCCGCGCCGGGGTCAATTTTGTCATTTTTCGCGACTGTGTCGGAATGAGCTCAAATTTGACTAGTTGATCGGGAACAAAAATCGCGCCGAGGGTAATTTCGTCATTTTTCGCGACTGTGTCGGAATGGGCTAAAATTTGACAGGTTGATCGGAAACAAAAAACCGCGCCGGGGTCAATTTTGTCATTTTTCGCTACTGTATCTAAATTGGCTAAAATTTGCCAGGTTCATCGGAAACATAAAACCGCGCCGGGGACAATTTCGTCATTTTTCGCGACTGTGTCGGAATTGGCTGAAATTTGGCAGTTTGATCGTAAATAAAAATCACGACGGCGGCAATTTCGTCATTTTTCTCGACTATATCGGAATGGGCCAAAATTTGACAGGTTTATCGGGAACGAAAATCGCGTCGGGTGTAATTTCATCACTTTTCACGACTGTGTTGGAATTGACTAAAATTTGACTTGTTGATCGGAAACAAAAACCGCGCCGGGGACAATTTCGTCATTTTCTCGACCGTGTCGGAATTGGCTGAAATTTGGCAGTTTGATCTGAAATAAAAATCGAGCCGGGGGCAATTTCGTCATTTTTCTCGACTGTGTCGGAATAGGCTCAAATTTGACAGGTTGATCGGAAACAAAAATCGCGCGGGGCAATTTCTTAATTTTTCGCGACTGTGTCGGAATTGGCTAAAATTTGACAGGTTGATCGGAAACAAAAATCGCGCCGGGGGAAATTTCGTCATTTTTCTCGACTGTGTCGGAATGGGCTAAAATTTAACAGGTTGATCGGGAACAAAAATAGCGCCGGGTGTAATATCGTCATTTTTCGCGACTGTGTCGGAATTGGCTAAAATTTGACTAGTTAATCAGAAACAAAAATTGCGCCGGGGGCAATTTCGTCATTTTTCTCGACTGTGTCGGAAATGACTGAAATTTGGCAGTTTGATCGGAAATAAAAATTGCGACGGCGGAAATTTCGTCATTTTTCTCGACTGGGTTGGAATGGGCTAAAATTTGACAGGTTTTTCGGGAACAAAAATCAGGCCGGGTGTAATTTCGTCACTTTTCATGACTGTGTTGGAATTGACTAAAATTTGACTTGTTGATCGGAAACAAAAACCGCGCCGGGGACAATTTCGTCATTTTCTCGACTGTGTCGGAATTTGCTGAAATTTGACAGTTTGATCTGAAATAAAAATCGAGCCGGGGGCAATTTTGTCATTTTTCTCGACTGTGTCGGAATAGGCTCAAATTTGACAGGTTGATCGGGAACAAAAACCGCGCCGGGGGCAATTTCGTCATTTTTCCCGACTGTGTCGGAAGTAGCTGAAATTTGACAGGTTTATCGGGGACAAAAAACGCTCCGGGTGTAATTTCATCATTTTTCGCGACAGTATCGAAATTGGCTGAAATTTGACTTGTTGATCGGAAACAAAAACCGCGCCGGGGGCAATTTCGTCATTTTTCCCGACTGTGTCGGAAGTAGCTGAAATTTGACAGGTTTATCGGGGACAAAAAACGCTCCGGGTGTAATTTCATCATTTTTCGCGACAGTATCGAAATTGGCTGAAATTTGACTTGTTGATCGGAAACAAAAACCGCGCCGGGGGCAATTTCGTCATTTTTCCCGACTGTGTCGGAAGTAGCTGAAATTTGACAGGTTTATCGGGGACAAAAAACGCTCCGGGTGTAATTTCATCATTTTTCGCGACAGTATCGAAATTGGCTGAAATTTGACTTGTTGATCGGAAACAAAAACCGCGCCGGGGGCAATTTCGTCATTTTTCCCGACTGTGTCGGAAGTAGCTGAAATTTGACAGGTTTATCGGGGACAAAAAACGCTCCGGGTGTAATTTCATCATTTTTCGCGACAGTATCGAAATTGGCTGAAATTTGACTTGTTGATCGGAAACAAAAACCGCGCCGGGGGCAATTTCGTCATTTTTCCCGACTGTGTCGGAAGTAGCTGAAATTTGACAGGTTTATCGGGGACAAAAAACGCTCCGGGTGTAATTTCATCATTTTTCGCGACAGTATCGAAATTGGCTGAAATTTGACTTGTTGATCGGAAACAAAAACCGCGCCGGGGGCAATTTCGTCATTTTTCCCGACTGTGTCGGAAGTAGCTGAAATTTGACAGGTTTATCGGGGACAAAAAACGCTCCGGGTGTAATTTCATCATTTTTCGCGACAGTATCGAAATTGGCTGAAATTTGACTTGTTGATCGGAAACAAAAACCGCGCCGGGGGCAATTTCGTCATTTTTCCCGACTGTGTCGGAAGTAGCTGAAATTTGACAGGTTTATCGGGGACAAAAAACGCTCCGGGTGTAATTTCATCATTTTTCGCGACAGTATCGAAATTGGCTGAAATTTGACTTGTTGATCGGAAACAAAAACCGCGCCGGGGGCAATTTCGTCATTTTTCCCGACTGTGTCGGAAGTAGCTGAAATTTGACAGGTTTATCGGGGACAAAAAACGCTCCGGGTGTAATTTCATCATTTTTCGCGACAGTATCGAAATTGGCTGAAATTTGACTTGTTGATCGGAAACAAAAACCGCGCCGGGGGCAATTTCGTCATTTTTCCCGACTGTGTCGGAAGTAGCTGAAATTTGACAGGTTTATCGGGGACAAAAAACGCTCCGGGTGTAATTTCATCATTTTTCGCGACAGTATCGAAATTGGCTGAAATTTGACTTGTTGATCGGAAACAAAAACCGCGCCGGGGGCAATTTCGTCATTTTTCCCGACTGTGTCGGAAGTAGCTGAAATTTGACAGGTTTATCGGGGACAAAAAACGCTCCGGGTGTAATTTCATCATTTTTCGCGACAGTATCGAAATTGGCTGAAATTTGACTTGTTGATCGGAAACAAAAACCGCGCCGGGGGCAATTTCGTCATTTTTCCCGACTGTGTCGGAAGTAGCTGAAATTTGACAGGTTTATCGGGGACAAAAAACGCTCCGGGTGTAATTTCATCATTTTTCGCGACAGTATCGAAATTGGCTGAAATTTGACTTGTTGATCGGAAACAAAAACCGCGCCGGGGGCAATTTCGTCATTTTTCCCGACTGTGTCGGAAGTAGCTGAAATTTGACAGGTTTATCGGGGACAAAAAACGCTCCGGGTGTAATTTCATCATTTTTCGCGACAGTATCGAAATTGGCTGAAATTTGACTTGTTGATCGGAAACAAAAACCGCGCCGGGGGCAATTTCGTCATTTTTCCCGACTGTGTCGGAAGTAGCTGAAATTTGACAGGTTTATCGGGGACAAAAAACGCTCCGGGTGTAATTTCATCATTTTTCGCGACAGTATCGAAATTGGCTGAAATTTGACTTGTTGATCGGAAACAAAAACCGCGCCGGGGGCAATTTCGTCATTTTTCCCGACTGTGTCGGAAGTAGCTGAAATTTGACAGGTTTATCGGGGACAAAAAACGCTCCGGGTGTAATTTCATCATTTTTCGCGACAGTATCGAAATTGGCTGAAATTTGACTTGTTGATCGGAAACAAAAACCGCGCCGGGGGCAATTTCGTCATTTTTCCCGACTGTGTCGGAAGTAGCTGAAATTTGACAGGTTTATCGGGGACAAAAAACGCTCCGGGTGTAATTTCATCATTTTTCGCGACAGTATCGAAATTGGCTGAAATTTGACTTGTTGATCGGAAACAAAAACCGCGCCGGGGGCAATTTCGTCATTTTTCCCGACTGTGTCGGAAGTAGCTGAAATTTGACAGGTTTATCGGGGACAAAAAACGCTCCGGGTGTAATTTCATCATTTTTCGCGACAGTATCGAAATTGGCTGAAATTTGACTTGTTGATCGGAAACAAAAACCGCGCCGGGGGCAATTTCGTCATTTTTCCCGACTGTGTCGGAAGTAGCTGAAATTTGACAGGTTTATCGGGGACAAAAAACGCTCCGGGTGTAATTTCATCATTTTTCGCGACAGTATCGAAATTGGCTGAAATTTGACTTGTTGATCGGAAACAAAAACCGCGCCGGGGGCAATTTCGTCATTTTTCCCGACTGTGTCGGAAGTAGCTGAAATTTGACAGGTTTATCGGGGACAAAAAACGCTCCGGGTGTAATTTCATCATTTTTCGCGACAGTATCGAAATTGGCTGAAATTTGACTTGTTGATCGGAAACAAAAACCGCGCCGGGGGCAATTTCGTCATTTTTCCCGACTGTGTCGGAAGTAGCTGAAATTTGACAGGTTTATCGGGGACAAAAAACGCTCCGGGTGTAATTTCATCATTTTTCGCGACAGTATCGAAATTGGCTGAAATTTGACTTGTTGATCGGAAACAAAAACCGCGCCGGGGGCAATTTCGTCATTTTTCCCGACTGTGTCGGAAGTAGCTGAAATTTGACAGGTTTATCGGGGACAAAAAACGCTCCGGGTGTAATTTCATCATTTTTCGCGACAGTATCGAAATTGGCTGAAATTTGACTTGTTGATCGGAAACAAAAACCGCGCCGGGGGCAATTTCGTCATTTTTCCCGACTGTGTCGGAAGTAGCTGAAATTTGACAGGTTTATCGGGGACAAAAAACGCTCCGGGTGTAATTTCATCATTTTTCGCGACAGTATCGAAATTGGCTGAAATTTGACTTGTTGATCGGAAACAAAAACCGCGCCGGGGGCAATTTCGTCATTTTTCCCGACTGTGTCGGAAGTAGCTGAAATTTGACAGGTTTATCGGGGACAAAAAACGCTCCGGGTGTAATTTCATCATTTTTCGCGACAGTATCGAAATTGGCTGAAATTTGACTTGTTGATCGGAAACAAAAACCGCGCCGGGGGCAATTTCGTCATTTTTCCCGACTGTGTCGGAAGTAGCTGAAATTTGACAGGTTTATCGGGGACAAAAAACGCTCCGGGTGTAATTTCATCATTTTTCGCGACAGTATCGAAATTGGCTGAAATTTGACTTGTTGATCGGAAACAAAAACCGCGCCGGGGGCAATTTCGTCATTTTTCACGACTGTGTCGGAATTGGCCAAAATTTGACTGGTTGATCGGACACAAAAATCGCGCCGGGAGCAATTTCGTCATTTTTCCCGACTGTGTCGGAATTAGCTGAAATTTGACAGGTTTATCGGGGACAAAAATCGCTCCGGGTGTAATTTCATCATTTTTCGCGACAGTGTCGAAATTGGCTGAAATTTGACTTGTTGATCGGAAACAAAAACCTCGCCGGGGTCAATTTCGTCATTTTTCTCGACTGTGTCGGAATTGGCTGAAATTTGGCAGTTTGATCGGAAATAAAAATTGCGACGGCGGAAATTTCGTCATTTTTCTCGACTGGGTCGGAATGGGCTAAAATTTGACAGGTTTATCGGGAACAAAAATCGTGCCGGGTGTAATTTCGTCATTTTTCGCGACTGTGTCGGAATTGACTAAAATTTGACTTGTTGATCGGAAACAAAAACTGCGACGGGGGCAATTTCGTCATTTTCTCGACTGTGTCGAAATTGGCCGAAATTTGGCAGTTTGATCGGAAATAAAAATCGCGCCGGTGGCAATTTCTTCATTTTTCTCGACTGTGTCTGAATGGGCTCAAATTTGACAGGATGATCGGAATCAAAAATCGCGCCGAGGGCAATTTCGTTATTTTTCGCGCCGGGGCAATTTCGTTATTTTTCGCGATTGTATCAGAATGGGCTAAAAATTGATAGGTTGATCGGAAACAAAAAACCGCTCCGGGGTCAATTTCGTCATTTTTCGCGACTGTATCGGAATTGGCTAAAATTTGACAGGTTGATCGGAAACAAAAAACCGCGCCGTGGGCAATTTGTCATTTTTCACGACTGTGTAGGAATCGGCTAAAATTTGACTGGCTGATCGGAAACAAAAAACCTTGTCGGGGGCAATTTCGTCATTTTTCCCGACTGTGTAGGAATCGGCTAAAATTTGACAGGCTGATCGGAAACGAAAAACCTTGTCGG
>NW_019266285.1:0-2996 GCF_002742605.1 Olea europaea var. sylvestris
TAGATTGTGCAACTTTAATGAAAGTTTATTAGAAGCCCAGTCTAAAATTCCTGAAAAGTCTTGGAATAACTTGCTCATTTTTTAAGGTTGGGACTTGGGAAACAACTTGCTATCAGAGGAATAGGTTGGGGGCAAATATTGCAATTTTTCACAACAATTGTCTTGCGCAAGTGTAGAGGAAATCAGGATTTACCTGAAAGCTAAGCTCACTCAAGGCTTTGCTTCCACTGTCAGGTCGCCTCCCATTGGGGTAAGAAAAGGTTCTTCCCACCTTCAAATTACAAAGGAGAATCACCATGGTCAGGACATTATAGATCATGTCGTACTCTTAATTCATAAGAAGATACATTCATCACATAGAATGCTTGTATGCTCCGCTTTCCAAATGCAGACACATGAAGAGAGAGAGAGAGAGAGAGAGAGAGAGAGAGAGAGATGACCTCTCTAACCACAAAACGACCACGTTTATCAGGATATACAAAAGCAAAGGACAGAATAGCATCTCTTCTTCTTGCCTCTGGAGCAACCTCTTTAACCTGGAATACAAACAACTTTAATTACATGATCAATATAAAGATAAAGGATGATAATATGCAAATTCATTTGTAGAGATACACAGCATTTTGTCACAGAATTAAGAAGCACAAAGCAAAAACCACTTTGAAAGCAAATAAGCTTCAACATGAAGCTAATTGCCAAAACTAGTGATGGCAAAGGAAAACCAATCCAAACAGGATATATTCAAACAACTTGAATGTATGACTTAAGGCCTGACTCATCCAACTACTAGCTTTTCAGGTTCAAATATTAATTCATCATCAATGTAGAAAGTAGAAATGGAGGAGGAAACTAGTTTGTTGGTATTGACCAAGTGTTGATAGCAGTAAGAGGATTATGAATTGTTGCTAGAAAGCAAAAAACAAGGCGGACTGGTAGCAATCACTACGAATATACTTCTCTAATAATTCCAGGCCACCATTGGATGAGAAGGAAACAACCAATAGCTGCTCTACAATTTGGACGTGATAAGGTTTTGACACAAACTTCAATGAGGTTTTCACAGGCATAAATGCTGAATTTACAGACCAGAAAGATAAATAAGAAAAGGAAAAGAAGTAATTGTACGCGTGTATTATCAACGAGAAGGCCATTTCTCTTTGGATGAATACAAAATACACATGCACATCAAAGAAAAGAGTAGAGATTGAACTGCAGAAAATATATTGTGCAACCTCCCCTCATACCAGATCAGTTAATTCACGTAGAGTCGCATCCATCCATGTATAAATTTGAACCTCATCTTTGGGTTCCTTGCCCCTCACCGCAAACTCCCCATCAGTATGATGGCCTCCAACCTGCAAAAAGTTAAAGAAGTGGATGACAAATTGACTAGATCTGTTTAAAGGCAAAAAGGAATGCCATGACGGTTCACATACCTTAGTGAAAACACGAAGCAACAATGGACAAGTCTGGGCAACAATGAGAAGAGAGAAAAAGATGTTATAAAAAACAATTAGGTTACGCAATGAAAAAGAACTTTTTGTGAGTCCAAACTTGACCCATGAAAGTGGGAGAAATAAAATTTTACAGTAATTTTGCACAAGCCATGCCAAACAAGAAACTCAATTAAATAAAATTCACAGAAAGTATACATAAAAAAATTATTGGTTATGCAAAGAAAAGAACTCTTTGAAAATGTTCGATATTGGTTCTCGAAAGTGGAAGAAATAAAATTCCAAAGTAATTTTGCACAAGTCATGCCAAACAATCAACTAATCCATAATTTCCACATGAAACAAATAAGAGAACTCATTGGATCAGATGCAAAAACCAAATTTGAAATGTCAAACACCACACCATGAGGTACTTGATAATTTCTTTCATCAATCTGTAGCTAGTGAAAATATAGTGCAAAGCTTACCCTTCTGACCAAATAATTTCCATATTCTAAGATTATACAGCCGTATGAAAATATTTTATCATATTCTTATTGATTTGAAAGAATTCCAATCCATCGAAAATACTGTCAGAACAGAACCAAATTATGAGACCCACTTTCATCGCCATATCAAGAACCATGAGCAACATGTCAGTAAAACTGGCTGGCTTTTGTTTTTCTTTTTATTTGAAAAATGAATTCATACTAGACACTCATGTACTGAATTCCAAAAATTATAATTGCAAGTCCCTTAGCATGCCTTTCGAGTTCCAAATGGAAAAAGCCGTGAAAATTCCACAAATGTCAGCATACCATGCATTATTATTGTGCAATTTCACATCAAATTTCTCTAAATGTAAAAATTACATTATAAACACATGTAAATGGTCCCGTGTTAAGGTATTCGTATTCAATGAACCCTAGGCCCGTTTTCTCAAATTTCCCAAAACTTCATCTAAAAACAGCCATTTGGGAGAAATTAGTCGTGACAAATATTAAAAAAAAAAAACGAAAATCACTCCAATGCTTTACATACACTTATGCATACACGCGTCCATGGTCATTCATTAAGGTATCTAAACCCTAAACCCATATTCTCAAATTCCCGAAAATTCTTGAATAAACATCTATTTGAAAGTAATAAATCGAAAAAAAAAAAAAAACCAATCCAATCCAATGCTTTACATACACGCGTACATATATAGAGAGAGAAATAAACCTTCTCCCGATCGACGGGTTCCGAGCGAGGCCCAGGCTTGGTGGCAGGAGGCGGTGGTGGACCCCTCGCCGACGGAGGCAGCGGCCTTCCTCCTGGTCTTCTCTGCACTTCTGCCATTGCTGTGTTTGCGAGAAATTTGTGCAAAGAGTTCAATATTTTCCTCTGATTTTGGTCAAGACGAGGGTAAAGTCGGTAATATATCGAGGGTTCGGAATGCGGAAAGGATAAACCATCGTAGTTTAGCCCGTGGATTAAAATCTTTATTTTAATTTAATTTAAAATCAACAATTAATTATAATAATATATTGGATAATTATATTACCACCATAATATTTATTT
>NW_019266285.1:9038-56910 GCF_002742605.1 Olea europaea var. sylvestris
CTAATAATCCTATCAAATATTTTGGAAATTTTTCAACATATAAATTATGCATACTGGGAAAATATGTTTATTACTTTCATTTTGCACAAAAATCTTCTAAAAAATAAATAAATAGCTTTTCAAATATAGTAAATATATATTAATTAACTACAATGTGTCTGGACAAAAACCCTATAATAACTTCAAACCAAAAGTTTTTTATTTTTTTTCTTGGAGGAGTTTTTCAATTTCATTTTCCGGTACCAGTTTTTCTGTTGGGAGACAAACAGTCACGTAGCTTAGAATTACAAAAAGTGGAACCTATTAAATAGTAAAACAAGTGAAGAAATCCAAATAAATTAAAAAATAAAAAATACCTGCCCTACTTTAGGTGTATGTGTGAAGGCATGATAATTATTAATGTGTAAATCTACTTCTAGACACCCTAGGAAGGGTTCTATCTTTTCATTTTTCAAGACGAAAATGAGATGGAATGAAACATATTTGAAAGGATGTGACAAGAGTAAATTGAAATGTAGAGACTAAGATGAGAGTTATCTAGAAGCAATTTTTTATATTATTTTCTTTTGTTTTTCTATTCGTTTATTTAAAGATGATGATAAATTAGTCATTTTATAATATTACAATGGAGA
Organism: Olea europaea var. sylvestris; assembly: GCF_002742605.1. Classification (NCBI taxonomy): domain Eukaryota; kingdom Viridiplantae; phylum Streptophyta; class Magnoliopsida; order Lamiales; family Oleaceae; genus Olea; species Olea europaea. Next base: position 9,671 of record NW_019266285.1, read on the forward strand.
AAATAAACGGTAAGAACCTTTTAAGCAAAGAAATGTCAATTTGAGTGTTCAAATATTAAAATTGAAGTGATAGAAACTATTTGAGCAATTAAAGCGAATGATAGGAACGTTATGCGTCAAATTACACATATTTAGCGAAATGTAATGTAAATGACCAATTCTGCAAGAAATGTTTGAAATAAGAGTGTAAATGGCAAGTTTGAAACGATGAAGACCATTTTCACAATAATTACAAACGATAGGGATGTTTTTTGGAGGAATATGTTCTCACCAAAAAATTGGTGAAGGAAAGGGAAAATGGTGATTTTTAATGGGATATTCTTCACTTTCACAACTAAAATAAATTCAACAATGTTATGGTGAAAGAATTTTTTTGATATAATGGATGACTGACACTCACATTAGTCAGGGGCCCACTTTTCTTTGGACTTTTTTATTCATGCGTGGTTCATGCGTTGTGAGAGGATGTCAACTATTATGTTAAAGAAATTCTAGCAAAATAGTTAAATTGAAATAAATTTGAGTTCACATAGTGATTTGAGATATGCAGCACTATAGATGAAAATCCGTACAAGCATTAATTCTGCAGAAAAGATTCTCCAGGCGTCATAGAATGGGAACAACCGAGGAGATTGGTCTCTTGAACAAAGACAGTTTAATACAAAAGCAAGTACTATAAATCCAACTGGCTTCCATACTTATTGCTGTTCAACTTTAAGCTTACCATGCCACATATTTTCAAACATCAAGAGTACAATTTTTTCTTTTAAGTTCATTATTGAGCACTGAGGAGAATCATACTAAAGATATCACGGGTATATGCTAATACGAGTTTCAAAAAGAAGGGGTCAATCATGTTAAATTGTGAAGCTTAAGTATAGTTGTTACACAGAGTCCTTACGAAGTATGAAAAAACAGGGCGTTTGTAAACTACTTTACATAACAATGAATTACTATACGAAAGTTAGTTTCACATTGAGGCGAACCTCTATAAATTTTGCGTGTTTTTTGTATTTTTATTTTCTTATTGTGGTATAATTGCTTTTGGTTGTATAGGATTAGGTTTCTAATTCTCAAGAAACCAATACTTTAGAACAAGAATACTTTTGTAGCTAGTGAAATCATAAGCTAATTAAGCATAATTTTATGCGATATGGGGCACAATTAAAAGGTAGATTGAGATGTCGAGGAGTCAAAACACCTAAAATCTGAGACTCTAGGGATTTCACTTATTTCTTATGAAAAAGAAATTTAAGTCCAAAATCGCATGAAATTACTCATTTTAAATACACAAAAATAATTGATAGTTTTCTGTAGTTTTCTTGTAGGACACTGAGGTTCAGATAGTAACGATACATAACGGGCTTCGAATTTAGCTCGACAAAAATGCTTAGTTGGTTGCCTTTCATGATAACAGACAGTAACAAAATCCAACATCCGTACTGCCCCTCTTGTTTTTGTGTAATTAATGAAATCTTAGTCAAAGTGTAAGCTTAACTCTAATAGGGTTCTTGATTGAACAGCACAGAATAAGAGGCATCAAGCATTTGAATTTCTTAAGTTAACAAAGATCATAACCCTACATGGAATTTTTTATTTTTTTTTTATTTTTGGTTAGAAAATTTTATAACCTTAACAACGAACAATAAAGAAAATATCATCTTGATCAGCCAGAAATGAGCAAATTATATCTTTAAAAAGATTTTGTAGGTGGATAATCTATAAGATCTGATTCAGACTTCAACATGTTTGGTTATTCCATAAAACCCACAAAAAAAAAACTGAATCATTAATCCCAAAACAGCATTTTTTTTTTTTAAAAAAAAATTGAATTACCAAAAACACATAGATCTTACCTTGAACTGGAAAATTCATAGAGTTTGCCTCTGGGAGAAAAGATAATCAGTGCAACCTCAGCATCACAAAGAACTGAAAGCTCAAATGCTTTCTTCAGCAGCCCATTTCTTCTCTTGGAAAAGGTCACTTGCCTGCTGGTGGCGTTTTCTATACGCCTCATCTGAGTTTTTCCTCTCACCATTTTTCACACACCTTGTAAAATCAAGAGAACTATATCAAAATGATGCACAAAATCAATACTCCTAAATAGAGACCGGACGAAACGGTCGAGATCTCGAATTCCTTTCTTTCTGATCCTTCTTTCCAAAGATGTCGTAAAGGTTTTAATTATGAGAAAGAATATCTACGAGATGAATATGAACTAAAAGAAAGAAATTATAGTTCTTAACCTGCGGAGCAAGTTTTTGAAAAATTTGCCAAATTTGTGAATATGAAAACGAAAGAATTAGAAAAAGCAAGACTTTGCAGTGTGGTATAAAGGGATGGATGGTCTATAAATTTGGAAAAATCCCACAGAACCTTTTGGTTGGAGGTGAGAGCGGCATAGGGCTAAAAAAAGGGTAGACACAAATATGAAGTGTGTGTATTTGAGAGTGACAGAGAAATCAAAGGAAAAAATTCAAGAAAATCCCAAAGGTTTAACACAAGATGATGCAACTACTCAAGTGATTGATTGATCGTCAGTCTCTATTTTTGGGTTTTATCATCATAAGCCAAGGACTTACACAGTCACACGCTTTTAAATTTTTTCCTTATTCTTAGGTATAATTTCTAGCTTTCACTTTGCAGCTAACCCCACCAAGGAAAAAGATAGAACACAGTAATATTTTTAGTTGAAAAAACCTGATTCTTTGCTAGTTTTGGTAAAACCCCACAAAATGTAACACCAAGGAAAATGGAATATATAAAAATACCACTCCAACAACAATGTTAGAGGGAGAAAGGGACAGATTCTTAAATACAGTCACTAAAATCTTGGCAAAATTTTGAGTTGTCCGTACAAGTTGGATCCACAGCAACATCGTAGTACGCTCGTATGAGAGATCGACAACTCATAAGGGTGTTTTGATGGACGTGGAGACAGACTTTATTACACATGGGGGCCTCCCTTGTCCTTCGCCATTTTCATAGGTTACTACTTCTCTCAACTCTTTCCTCATAAATAAATAAATAAATAAGCATTTCAATTACTATTTGTGTATAAATGTCCACTTTTTTCTTTTAAGGGTCTTGGATTGTGTGTGTGTGTAACTTTCAGAAATGTTGAGGTGTGACTTGGCTATCGTAATTGATTTCTTTTTCTATTTTTGGTAAAATTTTGGTTAATTTGATTTCAAGTTTATCGTTTCTTAATTACTTTTTCATTTCGACTTACGTGTTTTGTTTTTTATTTAGAAAAATTTTCTATATGCGATAAATTTCATTTTATTATTGTTATAATGTCGAGGGGGTTCGCTTGATATTTTTGGAATTGAATTTATGAAGGATTAATGAAAGGTGATGAATAGGAAATCTAAGCCCTATGGACATCCTATCTCTACACCTGAATTTTAAATCCACTTGATAGGGGTAGGCGCACAATGAGTCAATTGAAAAATTGCTTTTCTTCGTTTAGCGATGTAATCAACCTAATCTCTTTATACAAACGACACATATCAGATCTAAAGTGACCAATTCCCCTATAGGTGATCACTTGACTTGCACATTAAGATCAATCAATCAACGAGCTTGTGGCAAAATCAGGCGGCCTCCTACTCTAAGTTAACCCACTATTAAAGGATTCATCAACAAAAGGCTCGTGGTTAGAAATTCTCCCTAAAAATAGTGATCAAGAGTGTAGTTGCCCGATCGATCAAATTCCACATAGGATCTCATACTCGACTCACTAGAATAACTGATGGATTCCTAACTCGACCATCTCAAAAGAACTGCTACTAGAAGTAATGACCAATGTAAGTTTGAAGATAAATCGAAGACTGGAATTACAAGAACAAAANAAGCCAATTCCACCTTGCGGGGAATCGAACTCTGCACACTGCCGCGCTGAGCCCTATCCGCCCTCCCCTTTGCCACTGGGAGACATGAACATTGTTATATGTACACTACGGTGTACACTTTAATTTACAATTTGTCATGTGTCATTATTCTATTGGACATTTTGAATTTCAAACAGTTTTTTTATCCAATTGACACTTAACAATAATGCAAGTGTTAACCAAAGTATCAAAAATCAATGTACAAATAGCAAAGTTCAAAAGGTATACAAGGAATGATAGTGGCACTAGTATTTATTACGACCACTTAGAAGCAAATTGTCGTCTTGATATATTGTTCCCAACACTTGACTACTACTAAGCGAAGGAAAAAGAAAACAAAAACAAAAGCCAAAAAAAAAACATTGAAAAGTAGATTGACTTATGATGTTGATTTGCTATAGCTGCTATTAATCGATATGATCAACCGAATGAATTCTCATTTGGACCAATTTATTGGTAATCACTGAATGTCATTAGTTGACGACGAAAATGCAATTCAATAAGTGCATGCGTGTAGTTGTTCTTATCCAAATTACCTTGATAGAAATTTATCTTAGGTATTTATGACTGTTATAATCAACACTTCCTGATTGGTCCACGTACTGCTTTGGTACACATATCGAACGATTTTTAGGAAAGGATAGGGTGTATACTTACACTTCCTAGGCTCGGATGAGACACGTCATCCATGACAATTGTTACTCCATTGGAGTGGGTACACATGGATTTATAAACGAAGGTAAAAGAATACAAGAGCCCAAGATTGGACAACCAAATCATACCATTGTATAAATAAGTTTTTAATATCTACTTTTATATTTTCTCGTAGTGTCAATTAGTCAATGTCTACCTATTGAGATTTGTGGTTCTATTTTATAAAGTCAATCTTACTAAGTAAAAGACGTAGTCAAAATCCTTGTATATTGCATAACATTTTTATCTTTATTTAATGTGTGATATACCCTTAGTGTTTCTAGTGTAAATAATTTGAAAACAGAAAATATATTACATCAATAAAATGTCACTATTATCAAGGATAACTATGCATCTGTAAGTTTCAATGGATGTCAAAATCATAAACTATGAGATCACAATAATGAGATGAAAATGATTTCACGAAATGAGCATAAAAATCTATTTTGTGGCCATCACCACTTTTGGATTATTTTTGAGCTATATTTATCGATTGTCGAGGTAGTTGTTGATATCTATTTTGAAAACTCTTGACTAGCTATGCAACGCATATATTGAAGTGAAAAATCGGTAAACAATGGAATTAATATATATAGTCAAAGATTGCTTTTAAAATGAATTTAATGATTCTATTTTGTTCCCGTTAACTCCCAGTCAACTTATGTAAAGATATATTTGATGTTAGTCCTGTCCAAATCCTCGTTTACCAAAAATTACAAGCTCCCCCGACTAATTAATCCTAATTCCCCCTGATAGGGAAGCGAGTTGCTTCCTTGTATGAGCTAATGGAAAAAACAATGTATCTGTTGACCCAAAAAAGTGTTGCCAACAGATGTCGGTCCCACCCGCACACACGTGGGCGAATGCCCAGTACGCTGTGACATGTGGACGGTCTACAACGAGCGATTCAAAGGACGTGAGAGTAGCCCAATGATGTGGGACGATGACGTTCGGAATCTGACCGGTTGTTCGTGATCCGATTGTACAATAATTACCAACCAGTGTGCGTAAATGTACATGTAAATATATGTAAACTCGATTTGTGTATTGCAAATAAATGAGAAAGAGTTGAGTAAAGTATAGTTCTTTATATTGATTCTTGCATTAGTCCTTTGATGTTACACAAGGGAAGTATTTATAGTGATATATGTGAAATGGGAGCCCTTGGATGAGGTGGCATGTGGCATCATCTTTTTTATTCAAACATCTTATTCTAGGTAGGGAGCTTGACTTGTTAGCTTGCTGTGTATTTATTGCTTGTGCAGAGCCTCCATGCTAGTGACAAGACTTGACCTTTATGCTTTGACAAATGTTCCATCAATTATTCGAATAAGATCTTTGTGTAGACGAACTCTTGGGAGAAGTGACCGTGGAGGACGTTCCCATGTGATTCGGAGGCTCCTGCATCAGTTTTGGGGCTTCGACCATTTCATACAATACTTCTCTTGAGAGTTTCAACTAACTTCAACCAGCTCCGCATCATGGCGTCGGGCAATAGGCCTCAACATGTCGACCTCGGTTACCATCACAGGCCTCGGTGAAAGGGCATGCCTTGGATTGAAGGGCTTCGGCCATAGCCCACCTCGGCAATATATACCGCCTCGGCTGAAGTACCACGTGGTTCGGCCTGAGTGAGCCATTGGCCCAGGTAGGTTGGCCAAGTATTACAATACACAAAAATAGTCCCCCAAAGTTGAAGTTGAAGTTGAAGCCGAGGTGGTTGGGAAACCGAACCTGCGAGGCTCGTAGGTTGATCGCGGAAGTTGAAGCCGAGGTTCGATGGAAATGATTGTGTGTCGATAGCTGCGCCAATGATTTGATGTTTTGTGCTTGTTTTCGAGAAAAAGCGGCTGACCCGTACGACTTCCAAGGCGCTGCTGCCGTCGAATTAAAAATACAATTATGAAGATAGTTGGAGGTTTTAGAAGCAGACGTGTTGGATGGGGTGCGTGGGAGGCACGCTTGAATCTGAGGCGTAGGTTGGAAAAATCGTTTGAATTCAACGCCTCAGATTTATTCTTCAAAGGAGGGTTCAGATTGACTGAGATTCGATCTGACGGCTGGGGTTCGTCCTGGATCTCTATAAAAGGTAAGAGAATCCCATTTTTTAGGACTTTTGAAAACTTACAATTTAATTCTCTCTCAAAATCTCGAACTTTCTGGCGTCAAGGCTGCCTGTTCTTTGATTTTTCGGTCTATTCTCCATTCGCGTAGTGTTCTTCCCTTAGGTATTATTCGCAGAAAAGCCCTTTTTGTTGTGTTAATTCTGTGAAATGGAGTCCACCTCGGGTAGGAAGCTGGTGACTGTAGCATCGTTAGATTATAGGGTCAGTCAGAGGGGGGATGCCGAGGCTGATAGTTATGCTATGGCCGAGGACCCAGTAGATTATACTGAAGAGTGGGGGGCGTCTAGGGTGCCCTCAAGTATGACGTGGAAAAGGTTAGGGGAGATCAGGGAGAGATAGTGTCCCCCACACCATAGAAATGCTAGTACCCGAGCCAAATGAGGGTGCCTGCTATCCGAGGCCCGGATGCGTGGCAGTTAGTGAATACCTGTTTAAGGCAGGTATGCGTCTTCCTCTGCACCCCTTCTTTAGGGCGGTGTTGAGGAACTTTATGTTGTCGCCGACCAGGGTTCTACCAAATGGGTGGAGCCAGTTGGTCGGCTCGTACTTCCTGTGGAAGGAGGTGTCACTTGGGGAGGACATGCCTCTCCATGTATTCATGACCCTTTTCCAGCCCCGGATCATAGGGAAGGAGTCCAGGGGGTGGTATTACCTCACACCTTAGGGGGCTCACGCACCCTTTGTGGTGGGACTGCCTTCCTCCATTAAGGGATGGAATGAGTCCTTGTTCTAGGTGCGGGGAAAATGGCAGGCAGTGGAGGGGGACAAGGCCCTATCTTGCACAGTGCCGACCCAGTACTATGAAGCTCGTGAGTCTCCCAGCCCCTGCTTGTACTTCTGAATTTGGACACTTAGAAAATTTTAGAAAATTTCTAACTGTTGGGGCTTCCATTACAGATTGTAATACGAGGTTCGAGCTTAGCCGAGAAGAGTTCGAGGTGATGGAGGACATCTACAAGAGGCCTCTGAAACTCCATCACTTTGACCATCTGATTGACAGGAGTCGCTACTTCCTGGATTTTGGCCTGATGGCATCCAGAGGTACGAGGCTCCCATAGTTCTAAATTTCCTTGTCCTTTTGATTGGATACTGATGTGCTGACCTGACGTTCTTATACAGATAAATTCAAGAGGAAAGAGTACCCAGTTCTATACATGGCTACAATTCTGAAGGCCACCACCACCGTCAAGGCTAGGGCCTTGAAGCCGGGGTCTAGTGGGGTCAAGGAGGTCCGAGGCAGGGTGGAACGCCTTTCCAAGGATAGTACTCCAAAGGCTTCCAAAGAGGGAGCTTCCCAGAGGTAGGAGAGGCCAAAAGAGCCTCGGGGGGAAGAGAAGGTCCCAGAGAAGACGAAGAGGAGGAAGCCGGTGCACGTTACTAGCTCGTCCGGGAAATTTAGGACATCAGTGTCCCACGAGGCCAAATCAACAGGCGAGCCAAAGCTGCTCGCATCTGCCTCCAAAGCCATCAAGTTAGAAATGGTCAAGCCATCAAGTTAGAAATGGTCAGAGAGGCTAAGACTGTGGAGGCCAAGGAGGAGGCTACGAGGAGGGCTGCCGAGGCTGCCGAGGAGGAGGCAGCTAAACAAAAGCCTGTTCAAGAAAAGGGAAAGTCTCCAAACTTTCTAGCTGGAAGGGAGGAGACCTTGGCCCCGGCCTTGGTGGAGGCTCTTCTCCAGGAGGTCCGAAGCGCCACGGAGAATTTTTACCGGTTCTGGACGGACAGGTGGTAGCTGCATGCCTCCTCCTGCGATGACACCGACCTGACGAGGGCATTGGTGAGCCAAAGCGTCAGAACTTTTGGCCTCGCTCTTAAATGCAGGGAGGCCTTGAGTGATTTTCAAAGAAGGATCCAGTCTTCGGAGGAGAAGACGGCCTCCCTTGCAGAGGAGTTGAAGGCAGTTAGGGCCGAGGTGGAAGAAACCAGGGCCTTAAAACTTGAAGGAATGGCCAAGCTTGAGTCTGCCTTGGCCCAGATTGAGGCCTTGAAGAAGGAGGTCCATGAGTTACAGTGCGAGGTGACCTCTCTTACAAAGAAGGTGGAGGTCTCCAATAAGCACCAGAAAGTGACCGCCGAGGCCCTGGAGAAGGGAAATCTCTCTTTAACGGGTGCCCAAGAAGCTTACCATTCCTTGGAGACCCAAGTCAAGTGGTATGTGGATGATGCATCCCATGCTAGAGAGGAGGCTCAACAGGCGATGGAAGAGGCGGTGCGAGAGTATGTTGCCAACTTCCATAACACAGAGGAGTATAAGAGCCTCAGTGCTTACTGGAGAAACTTTGTCTATGCTGAGGTGATGGAGCGGGCAGAGGAACTGTATCCCAATTCGGATTTGACTCAACTCAGGTCTGAATTCATGGATGAGATACCTCAGACCCCGGCTGAGGAAGTGCAGGGTAATCAGGCAGCTGAGGTAGGGAGACAAACGCCGATGCTCAAGATGCCAAAGCCCCAAGCACAGAAGCTCCTTCCCCATCTACCCAAGCTTAGATTAGTTTTCTTTTTAGTTTTTTTCGAATGTAATGGCCTGAGGCCCACTTTTGTAATCCTTTTTGAAGATCAATATAATGCCTATTTCATTCATTGTTGTTTCTTTATCAAAGTGTACGCGCCTCGTTTAAGCAAATGAACTTAAAGGTTGACAAAAGCACCAACTAAATAACTCTAACTTGGTACCTTAACTTCAATTACTTTAAACAACTGGATTGGACGACTGTACGAATCTCAGGCTTAAGCAAATGAACTTTACTTAAGCATAATAAATGTATGAGCCTTGAACTTAAGCAAATGAACAACTGAACGAACTGCATGAGCCTTGGAATTTAAGTGAGCCTCAATTGCGCGTGAGGTGGCTTTTCATTGGCGTTCAGCCTGTGTTAGCGCTTTGGAGTTCAAGCGAGGTGGAGAAGGTGAGCCTCTCTCCGAGATGAAGACGCATCCCAGACATGGTGGACGGCGCAGCCATGTTGAGGCTTCTCCCCTTGGTGTTTTGTCTGGCCAAAGGGAAGCATGTGGTAGAGACTCGGAGTTCAAGCGAGGTGGCCCAGAGATGGGACGCGAGCCTCTCCTCCGAGGTGACGACGCATCCCAGACATGGTGGACGGCGCAGCCATGTTGAGGCTTCTCCCCTTGGCGTTTTGTCTGGCCAAAGGAAAGCATGTGCTAGAGCCTCGGAGTTCAAGCAAGGTGGCCCAGAGGTGGGAGGCGAGCCTCTCCTCCGAGGTGACGATGCATCCCAGACATGGTGGATGGTGTAACCATGTTGAGGCTTCTCCTCTTGACGTTTTGTCTGGCCAAAGGGAGGCATGTGCTAGAGCCTCGGAGTTCAAGCGAGGTGGCCCAGAGGTGGGACGCGCGCCTCTCCTCCTAGGTGACGACGCATCCCAGACATGGTGGATGGTGCAGCCATGTTGAGGCTTCTTCCCTTGGCGTTTTGTCTGGCCAAAGGGAGGCATGTGCTAGAGCCTCAGAGTTCAAGCGAGGTGGCCCAAAGGTGGGAATCGAGCCTCTCCTCTGAGGTGACGAGGTAGTGCAACACGTTAATTTAATCACTGAATTTTATTGAACCATCGAAATGTTACAAAGGCTGGGAAAGGTCGTCCAGCAAGATAGTACATTCATTGGTAATAGATTCTGAGGCGTTCAATGTTCCATGGACAAGGTTGTGCCTTGCCGTTCATGTCTTCAATCCAGTAAGTTCCAGGTCGAACTTCATCTCTGATTTTGTATGGACCTTCCCAGTTTGGGCCTAGGGAACCGGAACCAGGTTCTTTTGAGGACAGGAAGACCCTCCTGAGCACAAGGTCGTTGATTCGGAATGACCTCTTCTTGACTTTCGAGTTGAAGTACCTTGTCATCTTTCTCTGATATGTGGCGAGCTTCAATTGGGAGTCATCTCTTCTTTCTTCGATGAAGTCGAGGTCGAGCCTCCGAAGCTTATCGTTAATTATCTCGCTGAAGTGCAGACGTCTTGGGGATGGAAGTCCAAATTCTACGGGACTCATCGCCTCAATTCCAAATGCCATGAGGAAAGGCGTTTCTGCTGTTGGGGTTCTGGTGGTGGTTCGGATCGCCCAAAGGACTCGGGGCAGCTCATCAACCCAGGCCCCTTTTGATACATCAAGCTTCCTTTTCAAGACGTGCTTGATTGTCTTGTTCACGGTCTCAACTTGGCCATTTGCTTGTGGGTGGTGAGGTGTGGAAAAGTGCTTCTTTATGCCGAGCTCTTCGCATAATTTTCTAACCTTCTTGTTGTCAAACTGTCTGCCATTGTCTGAGACAACTGAGTGGGAATTCCAAACCGGCAAATAATATTTTTCCATAAGAACTTGGAGGTGTTGGCTTCTGTGATTTTTGCCAGTGGTTCGGCTTCGACCCACTTTGTGAAGTAATCAATAGCCACAATTGCAAAACTTGCCCCTCCCCTACCTTTAGGTAGGGGACCTATGAGGTCCACACCCCATTTCGAGAAAGGCCAGTGGCTAGAGACGGCAGTCAAATCCTGCGATGGTTGTCTCTGCACCGGAATGAAGTGTTGGCATTTATCGCATTTTCGTACAAACTCGAGGGCGTCCCGCTTTAGGGTAGGCCAGTAGTATCCCTGCCTCAATATTTTTTGTGCCAGAGATAGACCTCCGGAGTGGTTGCCGCACACGCCTTCGTGGACTTCCCTCAATATGTAGGTAGCCTCTTCTCCTCCGACGCACCGTAGGAGTGGGGAGGAGAAGCTCCTCTTGTAGAGAATGTCATCAATGAGGAGGAAGTGAGCTGACCTCCTTCTTAGCTTGTAAGCCTCATTCTTGTCAGTTGGCAGTACATGGTCCTCGAGGTATGCTATGATTGGCTGCATCCAAGTGGGAGTCCCAGCGATCTACATTACAGTTGGGGCCTCGATCGAAGGTAGGAGGAGGTGCTTGATAGATACTACTGTGAGTAGCTCTGAGTCCTTGCTGCTAGCCAGCTTCGAGAGTGCATCCGCTTGGGCATTTTCGATGCAGGGGATCTGGATCAACTCGAACTTTTCAAAGGATGGGATGAGGTTCATCACCATTTTCAGATAGGAGGCCATCGTTTTGTCTTTGGCTGAGAAGTTACCATTGACCTGGCTAACAACCAGCTGGGAGTCACTACTGATGAGTAGCCTCTTTACTTGCATTTCGGTGGCCAGCCTGAGGCCCGCAAGAAGTGCCTCATATTCTGCTGGGTTATTGGTAGCTTTGAATCTGAACCTCACCGCCGAGGTGAGTTTGTGACCTTCAAGGCTGATGAGGACAACCCCAGCGCTGGAGCCAACATCCCCAGCTGACCCATCAACGAAAAGATTCCACGTGGGGGGTTCAACAGGTTCCATAATTTCATCCACCTCGGGTAGGTTGGCGAATTCAGTCACAAAGTCAGCCAAGGCTTGCCCTTTTATGGCTGCCCTAGCCTTGAACACAAGGTCAAATTCACTTAGTTCTACTGCCCATTTCAATAACCTTCTTGAGGCATCGGGCTTTTGGAGTACCTGCCTCAGGGGATGGATGGTGTGAGCTTGGAAGTAAGGTCTCAATTTCCTAGAGGCCGTGATCAAGGCCAAAGCGAGCTTCTCCATATCGGGGTAACGGGTTTCCGGCGATAGGAGCGCTTTACTTGTATAGTATACGGGGAGTTGGGTAGACCCTTCTTCCCGCATCAGAACCGAGCTGATAGCCTCATTGGAGACGGCCAAATATAGTTGTAGGATATCACCGGGTTTCGGTTTTGAGAGGAGGGGGGCCTGTCCCAGGTGCATTGGAAGGCATTAGAAGGCCTTTTCACATTTCTTAGTCCACTGGAATTTCTTCCCAGCCTTCAGTACTTTAAAAAATGAGAGGCATTTGTCTGTAGCTTTGGAAACGAAGCGGCTAAGTGCGGTCACTCGTCCGGTAAGACTTTGTACCTCTTTTGGCTTTTGGAGGGACCTCATTTTGCATAGAGCCTCAATCTTTTCGGGGTTGGCCTCAATTCCTCGTTGGTTGACCATGTATCCCAAGAATTTGCCGGAAGCTACCCCAAAGGCGCACTTAAGGGGACTATTAGTCTCATCCTATACCTTCTTAGGATTTGGAAAGTGCTGTTGAGGTGCGTCATGTGGTCCTCGGCCTCCAAACTTTTTACTAGCATGTTGTCGACGTAGACCTCCATTGTTTTGCCAATGAGGTCCATAAACATCTTGTTTACGAGTCTTTGGTAGGTTGCTCCGACGTTTTTCAACTCGAATGGCATAATTCTATAACAATAGAGGCCTCAGTCCGTGATGAAAGAGGTGTGCTCTTCATCAACCGGGTGTATGGGGATTTGGTTGTACCCGGAGTACGCATCCATAAAACTCAACAACTCGTGTCCAGCAGTAGATTCTACTAGTTGGTCAATTCTTGGGAGTGAAAAGCTGTCTTTCGGGCAAGCTCTATTGAGATTGGTGAAGTCGATGCACACCCTCCAATTGCCGTTGTGTTTCTTTACCAAAATCGGGTTGGAGACCCACTTCGGGTAGGTTGCCTCCCTGATGAAGCCATTTTGGATGAGCTTCTGAACTTCTTCCTTTAGGGCCTCATACCTCTCAGGATTGAGTGCTCTCTTTTTTTGTCTATGTGGGGCAACCTTAGGATCGATTTTTAGGTGGTGGCAGCTGACCTTGGGGTCTATGTCTACCATGTCCTCATGCTTCCAGCCAAAGAAATCAAGATTCTTGCTCATGAAATCCTTAATTTTTTCCTTGAGAATGTTGGATAGGCATTTGCCTACCTTCAGCACCTTTGATGGGTCTCGGGGGTCTACCGAGAAACTCTCAAGTTCCTCTACTGGGAATGCCTGAGGCTCGTGTTTCGTTATGTGGGGGTCAATCTCATCAATTACTTGCACCTTCGGATTAGGTGGAGCATTGATCATATCAACATCTTCTTATTCGGTGGGAGCATTACCTGGGACATCTGCCATGACCACGTCAGCTATGATTACATGGACGTCCCGGGGCTCTACCTTCTTGATGGAGCTTAGATAGCACTCTCGTGAGCCTCTTTGGCCGCCTTTCACCTTTGCCACCCCATTCTCTGTCGGGAATTTCATGCATAGGTAGTAGATGGAGGTGACTGCTCCCAATTCCTTCAGGACTGACCTGCCCAAAACTCCGTGGTAAGCTGACCGGCTATCGACAATGAGGAACTCCATGAAGTTCATCGTTGTTCATGGGGATTCTCCCATCTCCACCGCAAGTGTTATCTTTTCCCTCGGAGTGATGCTATCTCCGATAAATCCGTACAATGGAGTGGTGGTGGGTGTTAGCTGATGATCCAATATCATTTTGTCAAAGGCGGATCCGAATAGAATGTTGACGGAGCTGCCGTTGTCAACTAACATTCGTTTAAACCCATTCCTGGCTATGATAGCTCTCACCACAAGTGCATCGCAATGGGGGTAATGAACTCCCTCTGCGTCTTCCTGGGTAAATACAATGGGTGAAACCTGGTTTTTTCGGGAGCTGCTACCCACAATGTAGCTTGTCAAAGGGGGGTGTTTAGCCTCCCGAGCATAGTTCCTTTTAGCATTTCGTGTTTCACCGCCGACATACGGACCTCCAAATATGGCATCCACCTCGTGGATAGGGACTTCATCTCGAGCTTGCCAGTTTCTTTGGTGCCTACACCCTTCCCTGGGCCTCTCCGCATCATGCTTCCTTCGCCTCGAGGATACATCCCTTTGACGGGAAGCGGCCTCCTCACGTCCACGTCGATTGTCATGTCTGGGTGGCGGCCTGTTCGCCTGGGACAAATCATATCCGTCTCTAGCGGGTCCCACGTTGTGCATAGTTTCTACAATCTGTTGTGTCATGCCCGTAGGACCTATGGTGTACACAGTATCCTGGAGGGTTCGAATTTAACCTATTTCTAGGTCTAGAACCTTGACCTCGGCCTCTCTCCCGACGGGGTATCTCCTGGGCCCCCATCTGATGGGAGTCAGTAATTGGGTTGACATCCTCATATGCCAAGGTGGGAACCGCATTCAGGGTGGTGGAGGCAAGTGCTTGACCAGAGTTCTCATTTTCGGCCTGGTTCATTTGGTAGCCCATCAGGTGGGAAGTCGGGCCTCTACCGTGCTGTCTTTGATGAGGTGGGAGGCCTCTACTTGCCCTGTTCCTATGCTCAATCAATTATTCATTGATGATCTCCCTTCTCATCATTTCGAGTAGGGCTTCATAGGTGGTGGGATCTTGATTCTGCACATCTCTCCAGAATAAGGTATTCATGTTCAGACCTCCCCTTAATGCGGATAGTGTCTCTCGGTCAGTGACTTGTATGGAGTATGTCATCTCATCGGTGAAGCGTGATAAGAAGCTCTTTAGGGACTCTCCATGTGCTTGCCTCATGTCCTGGAGACGTTGGATGGGGGCCTCTCCTTCTTTGTTCACCGCGAACCTCTTCAAGAATGGTGTCTTGAACTCGAGCCAGCTTCTAATGCTCCTAGGAGACAATCTGCTATACCAAATTTCAGCCGCTCCACTAAGCGTTAAATGGAAGGCTCTGCACTTCACGGCTGGGGTGGCGTCCCTTAAGCTCATGTGAGTTTTATAAGCATTTAGGTGCTTCTCCGGGTCGCCTCTTCCGTCATACTTTGGTATTTTTAGTATAACATAGTGGCTCGAGACCTGGGCATTCCTTAGTTCCGTTGAGAATGGTAGATTCTCATCGTCATCGTCTAAGTCGTAGGACCTTTGCTATTCGTCAGAGTCGTACTCATCAACCTCATGCCCTGGTTGTTGATGAGAGGTTCCAGGGCGATCCCTAGCCTCTTCCCCCCTTCCTCTGTTGCCTATTTCTAGGCGGAACGACACAGGGGGCATTTTCATGCCTTCTCTCCGCCTGCTGGGGCATTGGAGGTGGAGAGGGCGGCCTTGTCCAAGGCTATTGTGCCTGTTGTTGCCTAAGGCTCGGTTCGATGGGGCTGATTCTGTCAAAAACACTTCCTGCCCTCCTATGCCTTGGATCTTGCTCATACGGAGGTGGAAAATTATCATGGCTCATTGGGACCTCGGTGGGTCGGCCAGAAGCGTAGTTGGAAGAAGCATCAACTTCCACTTCCCTTTCAAATGGGCTTCCACCTCGGCCATAGTCTGGCGAGGTGGTTCGATGACTTTGAACTTCATCCTCTTGTTAGTAGTGCCCTTGGGGGGCGTATGGAGGAATGGGGAAGCCTCCCTGCCCTGCATTTGGGCCATAAGCTCCCTCATAGCCAAGTTTTGGCTAGCAATATCCCTTATGTTGGCGGCCATTTCTCTTAACAGTCGTGTCGTTGCATGCATCTCACCTCTTCTTTGGTGGTGGTGGAGTCTTTCCCGAGCTGCTGGGGCAGCGGGCTGAGGAGGCACGTTCGTGTTTTCTCTTACTCTCCTGGGGGAGTATCCTAATTGGAGCTCATTTTCTTTTGTAAAACTTTAGATTTCACTAAGTAATTGGGCTTTCTCCTGTTCTTTTCCAAGAACAAATCCTTTTTCAAGGGGGGTTGCCCAAATGTTCTTTCAGTAAGCTTTTACCACAAGATTGCTCGCGGTTATGGTATGGTTTCCCACAGACGGCGCCAATCTGTTGACCACAAAAAGTGTTGCCAACAGATGTCGGTCCCACCCGCACACACGTGAGCGAATGTCCAACACGCTGTGACACGTGGACGGTCTACAACGAGCGATTCAAAGGGCGTGGGAGTAGTCCAACGACGCGGGACGGTGACGTTCGGAATCTGGCGGGTTGTTCGTGATCCGATTGTACAATAATTACCAACCGTTGTTCGAAATGTACATGTAAATATATGTAAACTCGATTTGTGTATTGCAAATAAATGAGAGAGAGTTGAGTAAAGTGTAGTTCTTTGTATTGATTCTTGCATTAGTCCTTTGATGTTACACAAGAGAAGTATTTATAGTGATACATGTGAAATGGGAGCCCTTGGATGAGTTGGCACGTGGCCCCATCTCTTTGATTCAAATATCTTATCCTAGGCAGGGGGCTTGACTTGCTAGCTTACTGCGCATTTATTGCTTGTGCAGAGCCTCTATGCTAGTAACAAGACTTGACCTTTATGCTTATGAAAAACGTTCCATCAATCATTCGAATAAAATCTTTGTGTAGACGATCTCTTGGGAGAAGTGATCATGGAGGACGTTCCCATGTGGTTCGGAGGCTCCTGCATCAGTTTCGGGGCTTTGGCCATTTCATACAATACTTCCCTTGAGGGCTTCAGCTAACTTCAACCAGCTCCGCATCATGGCGTCGGGCAATAGGCATCAGCATGTCGACCTCAGTTACCATCACAAGCCTTGGTAAAAGGGCATGCCTCGGATTGAAGGGCTTCGGCCATAACCCACTTCGGCAATATATACCGCCTCGGCTGAAGTGCCACGTGGTTCGGCCTGAGTGGGCCATTGGCCCAGGTAGGTTGGCCAAGTATGACAATACGCTACAGTATCTAAGAAAAGTCGACATATATGATTTTGAAACAACCCTTTGTTTTCTATATTTTCTCTTTTAACATTGATTGGAATTCTTTGAACTTGTAGTATGGAATGATGTTTTGCCTTTATATTGTTTAAATTTTTTCTTACTCGACTCATATATCAATTAAGTGGAAAATGTGGTAATACCAGAATGATAAGGATGATCGTGTAAATACTTTCACTCGTATTTTGATGTTCGAAAGTAATTAAAGAGGAAAACACAACTTTTAATTATTTTTATTCTTTGGCCCTTTTGGGTGGGGTGGGGGGGGGGGGGGGCTCTTTGAACTTGTAGTATGGAATGATGTTTTGCCTTTATATTGTTTAAATTTTTTCTTACTCGACTCATATATCAATTAAGTGGAAAATGTGGTAATACCAGAATGATAAGGATGATCGTGTAAATACTTTCACTCGTATTTTGATGTTCGAAAGTAATTAAAGAGGAAAACACAACTTTTAATTATTTTTATTCTTTGGCCCTTTTGGGTGGGGTGGGGGGGGGGGGGGGGGGCGGAGAAATAATTTGCTCGCGGGTGTTGTATTGGGGAAATATGATTTTTGACGGTGGGAATTCAAGATTTTTGGGAATTACTGAAACGGGCCGGGTTGCTATTGACCCACGCATTTACCTGAATTTTTCGAGTGAAATCCGTTCCCGCCTATTCCACGTCGCCCATTTTGAAATGTTGTGAAATTTGCTCTGAGCCAATGCTGTACAACCAGCATTTTTCGTTAAACTAATGTTTAGTTTGACCTCCTTTTAAATCAATTCCCCCCGTAGCGTATGCAAATTGCACGACACTCCCTTCGCCGGAAAATTCAAAAACTACATGGACGATGTAGATCGCCTGCTCCAGTACTTCAAATGCGGCCTCTCTCCTCCTCGTATGTGCAGAAAGTTCGACACTTTTTTTCCTGATTGTGGTTATATATCTGGAAATTGAGTTAATCGATTGTTTTTGATGTATCAGAATCTGCAATCAGAGAAAGGAAAAAAGAAAAACGAAAATTGAATCAAGAATCTTCACCACAACAAGAAAAGTCTTCATTTTCTGAAACTCCGACGACCAAAAATTGTAAAATCCTGGGCAATGACAAACAGTTCTCTCCGATGGTGTTTTATGGTTCACCTCACGGCGTGCCTCCAAATCGGCCTGCTCGATTGTTGCGATTGTTGCACGAAATACGTGTTGATCTCTCGGAACAAACTAAATTGAGGTAGTTTAAATCTTCTGTGATTTTAATTCTGTTATGGTTATTGTGAACTTAGTGAATTATTGGTTTTTGTTTTATGCTCGTTTTAGAGAGGAATTTTGGGCTACCTTTCCAAGGCAGGATGAAGCGATGAAGTACGCTAAAGAGCGTTCAAATGCACGTGTTTTTAGTTATCAGGATCATATGAATGGCCAGAGAAGGTTTCTTGTTTCAACGTACAAGGAATTTTGGAGAAGGTAAGTTTCTGAACAGTCTTTTTAGTTTGAACAGAATTTTTTCTTAATGCATTCCTCATGCTGATAACTTCTTGTTTGCTATTGATATTTGATCTTCTTAGGTATAAAGATATGAATTCTAAATTTCGTCACCATTATGAAGTTATTCAGGAGGTAATAATCTTTGCATTTTCTACTTAAAGTGTTAAAATCTTGTTCAACATAGTGAAAAACTGCGGCATTGGCTAAAATATGTGTATTTGTTTGCTTTAAGTTGTTCTTGCTGTTCTTGATCTTCTATTGAAGATTTTTGGTAAGGTCTTCATGTTTATTTTGTGGATTTTTCCCTTTCCTTGTTTGTTGGATTTTTTTTTTTTTTTTTTTTTGGGGGGGGTGGGGGGGGGGGGGGGGGGGGGGGGCTTGCCTCTAAAGTTTCTCCATGAGGTAGCCACTTTAACTATTTCTTGTTTCAACACAATCTTAAATCAATTTTTCAAAGCTTCTCCACTTAAATAAACCTTTAATTAATATGTTATGTTTCGACTCTCATTTCTATAAAGAGAAATAACATACTTAGATATACACGACTAAATAGTTAAAATTCGATTGCAGGTGGAATCCACTAATCACCGTATGATGGTCCGCATTAATAACTAACAGTATAAAGTTGCTATCAATAACAGATCACACAGGCACATAATGATTAAAAATAAAAAGTTGATATCGATTACGCGCCATATAAACTCGCGTGGTAAACACTTACCAAGAACCACTAAACATATATATTCTCATCCATCTAATTTATTCACAAAATAGGGCTCCAAGAATCCATCTACTTTATACACAAAATTAGGGCTCCAAGAAGTTCTTGATTGATACCAAGAAACAAAGCAAGTGTTAAGCACATCCAACTAGTTCAAAGTGGGCACGTGGCAGAAGAATAATGCGCTATGAATTGATTCTCGAGAAAAAAATAGAAAAAATTATATTATATAAAAAGAAAAAAATTAAAAAAGTACAGGATTTTGATGCCCTAACTGAAAAGTTGTAATACCGACACCTGTCGGCAAGTGGGGTGGGGGTTCCTTTTAGGACAAATGGTTTAGGTTATTTCGAAATCTCTTGGCTTTTGGAGTTTGGGTTCAAATTTTAAGAGAGTGTGTGCAATTGTACATGGGTTGGGGACCACTTTTTTCACTTTTAATTACAATAAATTGAGTGTTATAATTATATCAGATGTGGTTGGACGGGTGATCGATGTCACAAAAGCGTATACATACAATAACGAGAGACTTGAGTTGAATTCTGGTACTAGTTGGATCTAAGTGGTACCAAGATTCAATTTAAATTTCTCATTAGACAGAAGTCTTGAGTTCAATTCTTAAGGACACGATAGAAAACAGTGTGGGGTACATAGTGGACGGTATGTAAATTAAGGATTTGAACATACGGACCAAATCGTTACACATACACACACATAGAGAGTGAGAATCACAAACAATCATAAATTTTCAATTGTTACTATTTGTCTGAGGAAAAAAAATTACAGTGTTGATTTTCAAAATTTAAAGCGTAAGAAGTTGGTCATCGGTACAATTCAATTTTTAATAACGAAAATATTCAAATCTTTGTTAACTCAACGTATATAACCAAAAAAAGGTTCAGTGTTGCATTATTTTATGACATTATATCGAAAATTCGGATAATTTTTATTATTAGTGATTGATTGTTCATTGAGACACAATTGTAGATGGATATTAGACCACCCTTGTGTGCCACTCTTTTCTCTTTACTTTCCAACAATTATAAGTGGGTTTTGGATTATAATCAGATGTGGTTGGTGGAGGATCAAACAAAAGGGAGAGATTTTTATATATGGAGAAGTCACTATTTGCTTTTTCATTCTTGGCGTGGATTATTGAACTTTATCAAACCCTAATATAGTTTGGATTCCTATAGCAACAACTAAAATAAGCAATTATGGCATGATCTGGTGAGTGCATTCTGCATTTATGTGTGTATCATCATTACTCGCAAGAATATCATTAATTTACTCGAAATTTTAGATCGTCAAATATTAATAATGTATTTGATGAAAAATATTCTATAAATATTAAATCACTAGTTGAATCGAGAGTTCACTGGACGCATATGTTATCAGGGCACTGCCTTAAGGAACGTATAAAAAAATTGTATATGTGTAAAATATTCCTTCTCTGTCATTAAATTTATATATAACAAATTTTTATAGCTTTCTATAATATGAATAACAACAACAACAATAACAATAATAATTATACCAACATTTGATGCTTTTGGTATAGATGCTTGTGGCCAACATTTAACAATTTTTCTGAAAATGTTAATCAGATTCACAAATTTTTATATGTTTCTATCGACCACTTGATTGGACAAATTTAGATCCTATTTGGTGCTACTAAAAATCAAGATTTTAATTTAAGTCAAATTCAACAGTTAATTTTAACCACGCATTTCATGGATCTATAACTTTTCAACCATACATTTCATCAACTTTTATCAAAATCTATTAAAAATCTGATTTCGTTCCCCCCTAAACATGGGCTTAATATCAACAATTCTCAAACAAAACTATAAAACATAACGTGCAATTTTTTTTCTTCATTTTTTACTCACACTTTTCTTTCTAGTGCGGTGAGACTTCAATTCACTTTGCTCCTCATGACTAGACTGCTATATAAGAAAATTTCACCCATTGGGTATGAAAATCAAAAAAAAAAAAGTTTATGAATTTAAGTGCCTGTTTGATACAAGCCAATTCTATGAAAAAATTCAATTTTTCATCCATTTTGTCTTGTTTGATAATCAGAAGTTCCATGGAAGTCCCACGTGACCTTGTTTTCTTGCTTTTTAAGGAATTCCAATTCCTTTGGCTTATAACAAATTTTATCTATTTAATTGACAATTTTCATAAAAAAAACAAAGCCAAACAATTTCTAAGTAAAAAAATTATACCAATCCAACACATTTAATTGACAATTTCCAATAAAACAAGTTCTAGGCAATTTAATTCCCTAAAATTCATTTTTTTTTCCACCCAAATTCCATTTCATTACAATCAAACCGATCCTAAGTTCTCTTGCTTAAAAAATGATTTTGAGAGAAAAATATTTGAAATTTTATATTCATGAAAAAACGTGCAAGTAATGTATAACATTAATATTGAAATATGTTCCGAACACCTTAAGAATCATTAACCCGACAACCTACAAGAAAAAGATAGAATTAAGATAATAAAAACACAAAATCTCTAAATTAATGGTCCATTAAAAATACAATCCCGTACAATTTAGTTGAGAAGTCATATCATTTTGACAAAAATAACAACATTTTTTTTTATTTTTTTTTTAGTCATTTATATATGCTAGGTAGGTTTGTGGACAATTATACTAAACGTGCTTTCACACCAATAAATCTATTCAACACCTTACAAAAAACATTTATCTTCGACCTTAAGATTTTTATTAAAACAAAAATTTGGACACAATAGTTAAATTAGAATTCTTTTATGGGTAAATATCGAGAGTGGTTGCAACCTTTTGTAAATATGGCACTCATGTCTTCAACTTGCTATTTACTACAATCATGTCCTTAACCTTTAATTTAAAACTATAGGAACTAATCCCCAACTAATGAAAAACGTTTATTTGAACATATGGACAAGTAACATTCATTTTTATGTTTTCTACAATTGAATTGTTGATTTTTTTATCACTTTCAAGCATGTAGATATAGTACTTGAAAGACTCGACGCTTTAATAGTTGCACTAAAAGAGTATCCAATCAAGAAGATAGTTTCACGTGTTCATTTACTATTAAAATAAATGTTTTAAGTGAAAACATGAGTATCATTGTTTTGAAAGATTAAAGACACGAGTACAACAAATAGTAGGTTGAAAACATTGGTGCATCACCTACAAACGATTGGGTTAACTCTTTTATTTATTTATTTTATTATTTTATTATTATTATTAATTTTTTTTAGTGGTTATGCACTCTCTTATTTCCCATAAAAGTGTTAAGAACATCGTATCATGCTAAAACGTTTTTAGCAAAGTATCATATTGCGTTACTCATTGCACTTACTTTTTTGTTCCGAAGTAAGCACCCAAATTTTTCTGTTTTATTTTCTCATTCAATTAAGATCAAATTGTTTCTAACGAAAAGTTCCATGTGGAGAACACTAATTTGACGTGGCATCAACATGGAGATCTTCCAAATCAAAACATTACATTAGAAAACTAAAGGGTTTTTCAACAGACCAAAGCCCCGTTTGATTCCTATTATTTTCTCATTAAAATGAAAAATATGACCGTTACCCATCATATCAAGCCACCAAATTTGAATTTCTCTCTTGCGTGGGCTTATAACTACTATATTTTTCATTCTCATTCTTCCAAAATTGATAAACAACGGGGGCTAAATTGAAACAAAAAGAAAATTCCATGGACCATTTTGAAACAAAATAAAATTCCAAGACTAACACAAAATTCACTATAGGTTGAGGGGCTAACTCTGTTTTTTTACCTCCCACTCGCACCCCTCAACCCAACCCAACCCAAACAAAACAAAGAGAAAAAAAAATGGAAAAGACACTTTACAACCAAATGCACCATGCCACCAATTGATACAAGTGACCAAAGAAAAAAAGAAGCTCCATTTACATAGCAGTGTAGATGGCAGTCTACTAAATGCAGTATATATCAAAATGACAGCAATTCGATTGAGCACTAAGCAACCATAGTCCATAAAGGAATCAAAAACAGTTTCAGAAAAAAGCATTGAGACGAAATAATTACTGTTTTAAGGCTAGATATCGAGTTTCTGCATGCCGACTCCCCTCTTTAAACTATATAATTCGTTCACTATGAAAAACCAACAAAAAAAATAACAATTTAAAAAAAAATAAAATAAAAATTGATATGCTATGCCACCTCCTCGACCACAATATCTTCAGCTATGGACGATCCTCGATGCAACAGTCGAGGAGAAAATATCGCTATGAGCAATGGATGTTTTTGCAAACAGGTGAGAAAATCATCCTTGCTGATCCTTCCATCTTCATCCATATCAAATAAACTAAAGAGCCTCTGAATCTGCAAATATCAAATGTAACAATCTTCTATAAATGGTGGGAGAAAATTGAAAATGGAAAACGAAAAACGAAAAAGAAAGAACTACCAATCATCAGGAATGCCACTTCACCTTAAACAAAAATGTTGGCAACTTAGAATCTTTAAATTGACCTTTCACGCATTTTAATTTGTGTCCAACATTTGTCGACTTTAATTATAGGCCTCAATTTTTTAACGGACGTCCGACTTAGTTTCAACTCAAAAAAAATCGGGAAAGGAGATAATGAATCTATGTTAAAGAATTGGAAAGAGAAGCGTGCATTTGCAATTAGACAATACGCACAAGTAATCATCATTAAAAGGCATCATCAGAATATAATATCCTTTTGTCATCAGATAGTATTTCTCAAGTATGTACCTCTTCGTCGTTCAAGTATGGAATTGCCAATGTAATTGAATCTTGTAACTGTTACAAAAGCAAGAGAGGTCATGAGAAGGCTAACTGGCTACCAGGGGCATAGGTAGAGGAGTCAATAAAGTCTGGCTGCCCAGACGGGAAAAAGCCTGGACCTCTCCCTGCTCAGTTGACACCTCTAGACATATAGAGGGAAAAATGAAGAAATACCTCTTGCTTCAAAATGTAATTCTTCTCATCACTGTCACATATACTAAATGCTAGTTCACACGCATGCTGAAATAATGGCTGCTTCAAGATATGGGCCGATCCAAGCAGGAACTGACATGCAGACATTTTTATTCATAAGAAAGGTTTACACCACCATTTAGTTAAATTTATGAACGCAAACAGAACCCTCCAAGAACTGAGTTTGATCTGACCAGGGAGCCCAAGGGACACATCCACTATATTAACACAAAAATATACGCTTCTGTTGGATAAAAAGAAGAGCAAGTAAGCTGAATTTTAAGTCAAAGATATTTGTTAAGTAAATTGCTGTTCCCAAAGATAAAGTTTGGATAGGTTGCTATTTCCTTGTGACCCGTAAGTAAAAAAACAGTAACTTATTTTCACTATGAGGTAGGATTACTGGCAGAATATGTAACTTATTAGGAATATCATAACATAAACTTCAACTGGTTACTATTAAAAGATAATATCCAAAAAGACTACCTACAGAGCTTGGTGAAAATTCTATATTAAAAAGAAAATGCAGTGCAAGCAAGAGAGTAAGCATTCAGCAATTCAAATATGAATGAAAAGCAGAATGCAAAACCACAATTCACTTGTTCAAACAGATGTTGTTCAAAAAATTAATTTGATTTTTGACAATTGATCAACTTGAACTTAATTTCATCATGCAAGAAATTAGGCCACAATAGCGCACATTTTTTCATTTTCCATTTTTATTACTCCACTTCTTTCAGGGTATTTTGACATCTCTAGAAGATTTCAAAC
Source organism: Olea europaea var. sylvestris (assembly GCF_002742605.1). NCBI lineage: Eukaryota > Viridiplantae > Streptophyta > Magnoliopsida > Lamiales > Oleaceae > Olea > Olea europaea. The sequence goes on from NW_019266285.1 coordinate 34,848, forward strand.
TCAAGAACTTGGTTGTCTAAAATAATACAACAATGACACACATATACATGCTTATCCATCCTTTCACAGAATATGAACATGTAAAATAAATTAATTTCCATTTTTGTTTCAATTAGAACTTAGGGCAATTGCAACAAGAGCTTCTGGAGAGTTCCTTTCTTGTCTCAGTAGCTTTAATTGACAGGAAACAGTAACTTGCATAGTTATCAAAATCACATTCACAAAATTTAAATTTGAATAGCATGGCAGAATGCTAACAGCTTCAACCTAATTCTAGTGTCTACAAAATACAACAGCAAACATCATAAAGCATTTTTAACTCACCGATTCCACCCAGGCCATTTCAACCATATATTGTGAGGGTTTCTCCTGACAAAACATAGTTTTAATATTGCATCAGAACGATATACTAAAATAACTTAGGGTCTATTGGGCAGAGCTTCCACTTCTTGTAGAATAGCTTTTCAAGGAAGCTACCTTAATTAGTATTTGAAAACTAATTTCTAAATGAGGTTTATCTTTGGAAAAGCTTTTAGAGAAAGCCACATTGAAGGCTCGTTTGTCATGGCTTTTACTTTTACTTTTGCTTCCTATAGAAAAACTTTTGGAGGAAGCTACTTTGATTTTTATTTGGAAACTAATTTTTAAAAGCACTTCCTATTTTGAAAGTGCTTTTAGCCCCCCGTTTGAGCTCCATTATTTGTAAATTATAATGAGATGAATAGTGTTTTTTTGAAAAATGAGTGGTTGAAAAGTTTTTGATTTACGTGTAATATTATTTTATTGAAAATTGTGTGATTAAAAGTAGGAGAGAGAAAATTTTAATTTAATGTAATGAGAAATAATGGGACTCAAACGGGGGCTTAGAGAAAGTTACATTGAATTAGCTTCCTCTAAAAACTATAGAAAGCACTTTTATAAAATTAGCCAAAAGGGGGGCCAAAAGCGGCTTTTGGATTTGAGAAGTTCTTTTTGACTTTTTAAAAGTCATGCCAAACGAGTCCTAAGCAAGCTTCCTCTAAAAGTTCTTCTAACTAGAAGATACACTTTTATTAAATTAACCAAATGAGTCCACAAGCAGCTTTTCGTTCTTAAAAGCTCATTTTGACTTCTCGAAAGCCATACCAAATGGACCCTTAGGATCCTAGAAGGAAGAACTTCAAATTCCAGACACAAGGCAAGAGCTCCAGATTCAAATTTCATTGCAAAATAAATCGAGCAGCTCTTTAGAATAAGGATAGAATACATAGAATAGTTAATCATCCGGGATAAGAATACAAACATAACATAAATCTATGAGTAAAGCTGTTCATTTAGTAATAATTTCCACTTGTTTACAATGTTCTTATGCAGTTTCATTAGTGTGCAATTATAACTTCAAGAAACACGGAATGCAAAGAGTAATTACACCATATACACATGGCATTTTTATAAACTTTCGCTATTACATATTCTAAGTCCCAGTGAGGTTTAGCTAAAATAGTTGATAAAATTTAAGTCAAATCAACAATTATTTTTAATGGAACAGTAACAAGTAGTTTTCAAAGGGAAGGCTGTGAAGATGTTTAATCAGTTTTTGGCCCAAAACTTGCCCCGTGACAAAAAGATTTAAATAGAAAATTCTTATGATTCAAAAATAAAAATCAAGTTTGAGCAATATGCAATAATTTACACAGCAAAGTTTAAAACATTTAACAAATAAGACAATATAAAAGGTTTGTTTTACACGTAAAATCCAGCTCAAAAATCTTTATAAAATTTTTCTTTTCATGTGAAATATTGTTAATTAATTTCCATTTTTGTTTCAATTAGAACTTAGGGCAATTGCAACAAGAGCTTCTGGAGAGTTCCTTTCTTGTCTCAGTAGCTTTAATTGACAGGAAACAGTAACTTGCATAGTTATCAAAATCACATTCACAAAATTTAAATTTGAATAGCATGGCAGAATGCTAACAGCTTCAACCTAATTCTAGTGTCTACAAAATACAACAGCAAACATCATAAAGCATTTTTAACTCACCGATTCCACCCAGGCCATTTCAACCATATATTGTGAGGGTTTCTCCTGACAAAACATAGTTTTAATATTGCATCAAAACGATATACTAAAATAACTTAGGGTCTATTGGGCAGAGCTTCCACTTCTTGTAGAATAGCTTTTCAAGGAAGCTACCTTAATTAGTATTTGAAAACTAATTTCTAAATGAGGTTTATCTTTGGAAAAGCTTTTAGAGGAAGCCACATTGAAGGCTCGTTTGTCATGGCTTTTACTTTCACTTTTGCTTCCTATAGAAAAACTTTCGGAGGAAGCTACTTTGATTTTTATTTGGAAACTAATTTTTAAAAGCACTTCCTATTTTGAAAGTGCTTTTAGCCCCCGTTTGAGCTCCATTATTTGTAAATTATAATGAGATGAATAGTATTTTTTTGAAAAATGAGTGGTTGAAAAGTTTTTGATTTACGTGTAATATTATTTTATTGAAAATTGTGTGATTAAAAGTAGGAGAAAGAAAATTTTAATTTAATGTAATGAGAAATAAATGGGCTCAAACGGGGGCTTACAGAAAGTTACATTGAATTAGCTTCCTCTAAAAACTATAGAAAGCACTTCTATAAAATTAGCCAAAAGGGGGGCCAAAAGCGGCTTTTGGATCTGAGAAGTTCTTTTTGACTTTTTAAAAGCCATGCCAAACAAGTCCTAAACAAACTTCCTCTAAAAGTTCTTCTAACTAGAAGATACACTTTTATTAAATTAACCAAATGAGTCCACAAGCAGCTTTTCGTTCTTAAAAGCTCATTTTGACTTCTCGAAAGCCATACCAAATGGACCCTTAGGATCCTAGAAGGAAGAACTTCAAATTCCAGACACAAGGCAAGAGCTCCAGATTCGAATTTCATTGCAAAATAAATCGAGCAGCTCTTTAGAATAAGGATAGAATACATAGAATAGTTAATCATCCGGGATAAGAATACAAACATAACATAAATCTATGAGTAAAGCTGTTCATTTAGTAATAATTTCCACTTGTTTACAATGTTCTTATGCAGTTTCATTAGTGTGCAATTATAACTTCAAGAAACACGGAATGCAAAGAGTAATTACACCATATACACATGGCATTTTTATAAACTTTCGCTATTACATATTCTAAGTCCCAGTGAGGTTTAGCTAAAATAGTTGATAAAATTTAAGTCAAATCAACAATTATTTTTAACCACGGTTTCATGGGACCTATAACTTTTATCAACTTTTCAACTACACATTTTATCAATTTTTTTCAAAATTCACTAAAAAATCTGATTTTTAACAAAACCAAACAGGGATTAAGTGTCTTAAAATTTGAATGTGTATACAGCAACCAGCAAAGGAAGAAAAATGTCGAGATGTCTACATTCCACAAGGGTGAGAAGCAGACCAGTGTCATATATGATTAAAATACAAATTTCAAGAACAGAAATAGGGAAAATATACATAATGATGCTATTTTATCCTAAAATATTATTCTACTCGTGCTATAATAGACAAAGAAATAAAGCATGATGTAAAAGTCATTATTGTAATATGATACTTCCTCAACGCTATTTCCATTTAAGAACTTCAACAGAAGAACATGTTATTGTTTAAAACTGATTAATTCATTACATTTGCTGGTAACAAGAGAAACAAATAAAAACCTGCTTGAACTCTAATGCTTTTGTAAGAAGCATCAAATCTCCATACGAATGTGATGTTTGTACAACATTGAGACTGCTTGCTATAACACGACTAGTCTGCATTAAATCATATGCATGGTATGAGAGATGATGAATAAATAGATTTAGGTGGCATTCGAGAGTAGTTACAAAATGTGTACCCATATGCCAAAATTTATACATATCCACAATCATGCGTAGAGAGCATATATAAAGGATAATCAAGTCCATAGGAAAACATTTATTTCTAAAGGGCAATAATAGTAAAATTTAGCAGAGTCCTACATATAGAGAAGGGCATCTGGATGGAAAGTTAAACGTATATCCACCTCAGTATTGCGTAAGAATATGAATGAGCAAATAGAATAGGAAGAGTTCCACTAGAGCCAGTTATAACTAACCTAATGAAATGCCAACACATACAAGTGGAGAAGCCAAGCTATTCATTATAGGCAGATGGATCTACAAATTGTCAGTCCAGTAAACCTTAGAAGGCATGCATATAGGGTGAATTTAGTGGCGTGGAATTTATAAAACACGGCATCAAAAGTTTAAGAAAACAATTATTATTGAAGACCATGAGCATGAACAGCAGATAGTGAAAGAATATCTTTGCATGCAAGTTTAAGAAACAAAGATTTGTTTCAGTTGTCATTCTGGTTCTGGAAAAGTTCACTATATCTCACTGAACAAGTAACAAAGCGAGTCCGTAACATTTATGATCTAAAGATACTAAGATATACAAGGTCACGCTTGACTCACCCTCTGAGCAAAATGGACAGCATTTTCCTTTCGATTTTCATGTGGTAGCACAAGAGGGAGATATTCAACCTGTGTAGTTTCAGAAAAGATTAATGCAATTTCTTCAGATCAATGTAAAGATATAAGTACTAAATTATCAGGATGCCTTCGAAATGCATTAGCAAACGAGTGCCCCAAGAATTGCAAGGAATTAAGCTTGCTATCATCAATCAAGAAAACTGGAATCGATTATGCTTGGGTGCAGCATGTTAAGGACGGTCTTATCATACTATTATATCCTCAAATAAATAACACAAATTAAATATCAAATTCATTTTTCCGTTTTGATATTGGGTCACTCTTTCAGTGTAATCTTGTTTGAAAAGATTACCAAAATATACAAACACGTTTCAAACTCACACACTTATCTAGAGACTCTGTATGAAGGGGTGAACTAAATCAGTAGATGAAAATTAGAATTTTGATGAAAAGGGAGAGAATCCAACTACACTGAAAGTGTGATATATACACGATCTATAGTTTATCTTTTACATAAGAAACCCATCCATGAGATTTGTAGAATTATACAACTTAAGAGGGAAGTAATCATGGGTTTTTGGACTATTATTGGGCCCATGAAAGACTGGGGGCATGTTAAAACTTCCGTATCTTGAGAATTATGATTAAATGAAACAAATTCAATTGTTGATCAGGGGGCGCATACAAGCATAAAAACACCCACCCAGAGAGAGATGTAACATACCTCCATGAAATTGTGGAATTGAGTGAACATTCTGAACATCAACTTCGCCAGAGAAATATTACCCCTAAGCAAATGCAGCAATGTATGAAGTAAAGCTTCTTGGTAACTAGTAAGGCCCATTCAAAAAGAATAGCAAAAGCAGGAGGAGAGACATACCAGGATTGGTCAAAGTGTACATGAGGATAACGGACAATGACTGGCTGGATAGGATAACCAGGAATGAATGCACCAAGTTGGAAGGAAATAAGAACTCTTCCATTGGTAGTCGTTCCCTCAGGAAATAAAAGCACTCGAGGAAACTGATCGGAAGAAGCTTTTCTCTGTATTTATGTCCTTGAAAGCATATTTCTGTATCAATTAGCTAATAAATTGATAAACATTTTAAAGCTTTAAATTTATTCCGACCTGGAAGCATTACAAATTTCGCAAAACAAGACAAGACAGCATTCCGTACGATTTCAGTTCTAAAAAACAATACAATGATCAAGCGTTGTCCCACACACATTGCAGAAACGTGTCTCACAAGCACGTGGAGAGATATAAGCTAAGTATCAATTGCAGTTACATTCTCACTTTCATGAACAAGTGGCGTTTTGTAATGACTAATTACTGAGTTGACAGCAACTTAGATGAGTAGAGAGCATCGAGAAGCAAATAAAAGTTAACATGTGCATCATAGATTAAGTTCTCATCTAGAGAATCATTATCATTTATGTTGTACAACAGGAAAGCAGAAGGTAGATACACAGACAGATTATTGATACCTTTATTTCATTAACAGCATGCTTCCTGGATGATTGTGAGAATCTATCAACATATATCACCTACAAAGCAAATAAGAGACATGATTGGACATGTTTATTTCAAGAATGCATTAGAAGTTGGGACTGGACATAGGTAATTTAGTTTAAAAAAAGGAGAATCAAATCGAAAAGTTGGGATTGGAAATAGGTAATTTGGTAAAAAAAGGAGATTATTTCCCAATCCCCGGAAAAAAGGAGTAAAGAATAAACAAGTAAAGAGATCGTAAACTTGAGTTTTACCTGCATTGCTCTGATGATGGTACCAACAAAAGGCATAGAATCATGTGCCTCAGAGGCAACAATGGTTGGAAACAATTCATAGAAAAAGAAAATAGGTTCAACATATGATACATGATTAGATACAACTATAGGAGCGATTTCCCTTGGAGCAGGTTTTCCTTTTTGTTTTATCCAATGGTAGCTGCAGCATCAAAATGCAAAAGGTAAACAGGAATAAGATTTTTACTCAAATCAGACTCATTTGCAGGAAAAGAAAAAGAAACATCAACCAAAGAAACTTTTTAAACTTTCATACCCTCTTTATCGCACACGAATGCTTTCATATCCTTTCCTGGACATCCCAATCGAATGTCCATTTTCGTGGGAAAGTGATACTTCCTTTCATTACAGTTAACCAAATCACTAATATTCTCACACTTCCCAAATTAAAAACTTAGAACTAGTATATAATTCGGGCCCCGTTTGATTCCCATTTCTCTCATTAAAATTAAAAATAATATTACACATGTAATCTATCAACCACATACTCTTCATTAAAATAATATTACACGTAAATTAAAAACTTTTCATCCACACATTCTCCATCAATCTACTATTCTAAAATTCATTTTTCCTTCAAAATGGGTGTCAAACACCCTCTCGACGTTGGAAATGGATTATAAAATTCAGGAACTACAAAAAATACTTCTTTTCATCTTTTGCCTACATAATCACACCAGTTAAACCAAGTGTAGCATATTCCATTCATTCCAAGCAATCCATTGCAGCTTAAACAAATCTGTATAATTCGGTCCTCCTGCCTACTTACACCAGCTCGCTAAAGTGCAGAGTCCCGCTCACAAGCTCATTTTGCATTTCAGAGAATCAGAAGCTAGAGACTGTAAAGATTTTAGGCCAAATAGTCCAACATGCTTATCTGACAAGTGCCATGTTGAAGTGGAGAACCCAGAAATATGAATTCATTAATTAATCTTTATATCTGTTCAAGTAGAATACAAATGTGAAAGTGGGATCGAAGAGGGGGTCCGTTATAGATCATTCGACCATCTAATAATCGTAGAGTTCACAGGATGAAAATATCCGTCCACAGATCCCTATTGTTGGTCGAATAAATATTGGGCAGAATTAGAATTGTTAGAACACTATTTTGTTCCTTCCTGGATAAATTCCTCATTTTATGTCCAAATTAAACTGAAATATCACGCACTGCTCTTTTAGTCAAATAGAATTTCGAATTCCAAAAGAACTAAACCTAACTTTTACATGGAGAACATATATTCATACTAAAACTCCGTTTACCTTACCGCAGAATAGTCTTATTTATTTCCAACATTCACCCATAAAAGAATTGATTTTTTATTTATTTTATTTTTTATTTTTTTGCCAAGCATGTGCAAGCTTCGACAAATCACTCGTTCTACTGTTAAATTGGTAAGTTAAACCAAAATATCACTCACAGCTCTTTTCACTCAAACAGAAGTCAGACCATCCAATTTCGAATTCAAAAAAATAAGCACTACAAATAGATTTTCAATGTGTAACATACTATTATACTACTTCCAAAACTCGAGTTACCCGAACGAGAAGAGTATGAAACGGGAGCAATAACGGGTGACCCACAGTACCCGGCAGCGCCATTTTGGCATGGGATTCTGCTTGTCCGTCCATCCATGGAGCGCAAAAACCGTGGCCACGTATCCCACCACTAAGCACAGCCCAAATAGTAGTAGCCGGGCCAAAGCAATAGGCAGACAAACGACAATCTTTAGCCACTCGTACAGACCTTCTACCCTAGGTGTGTGGTTCCTAAACGGGTCGATGGTGCTAGATTCGGGCACCTCGAACTCGTGATCCGCCCCGAGAAAAGCGAACGGGTTAAGCTGATGTTTAGATTGCTCGTCGTGGGAGTAGGAAACGTCGAGACTTACGTGGGAAGGAGTGGGAGTGGATAAGAGAGGAGTTGTAAGAGACTGGTCCGACGCCATTGTGTGCAGTGTTTGTGAGAGAGAGAGAGAGAGAGAGACAGAGACAGAGAGAGTCACATATATAAATATCAGAGGACAGGTGTCATTCCACGTGTGGTTTCTCCAAGTTTCTTTATTTATTATGTGGGTCCCTGGTTAGGTAGTTGAAATGTGAAATTGGGGCCCACTTTTTAATATCATGGCCACATGGTAATATGAGATGATATTATGAAGAGAAATTTTGCAGCTGCGGTCCCCAGACATTAAGGCTCGTGGCTTTTGGTTCCCCATTGAGTTTTTCTTGCCATTCTGCTTCTCAAGCTGTCAATTTTGGTGCTAGGCGATCCAATTGGTCGAAAACCATTCAAGTCTTCAAGATTTCTCGTAAAGTGTCACATGCCGTGCACATGACTACTTCAATTGTTTGTACAGCCAAATGTGAGGGGGTGTACACCATAATGGCATAATCATTTAAGTTTTTATTTTGATTAGGAGCCTGTTTGGGAGTGATTTTGAGAATTGATTTTTTGATCGTTAGGAAAAAATTATGGTCCGTCTGTAAGAGAAGAAGTCAAACATGACGGTTGAAATAGTGAAAATAACAGTCAAAAAATCAATTTTTTGGATGAAAAATCGCTCCCAAACAAACTCTAGGACTATAATTGTAAAATTAGAGCATGTTTGGTTCGGGTTAAAATTTGATTTTAATCTAAATTAAAATCAAACAATTAATATTAACTAAATTTTTATTGGATTAGATTTTTTAGTAGATTGTGATAGAAGTTTTTGAAATATTTGGTTGAAAAGTTATAAAATCCATGAAATAAGTTATTAATATTGATTGTTTAATTTTGACTTAGATTAAAATCAGATTTTAATCCGAACAAAAAAAGTTCCTAATTTTAATCCCCACCAAGTCCCCTCTTAAATTGGTGCATTCATAAAAAATATGATTTATCTAAGATTTTGAGTTGTAATTATAATGTGGTGCAATAAATAACATCTTGGTGAAAGTATAACCATCCAGGAAAAATTGAATGGGATCCTAGTGTTACAAGCTGAATGTTTGGAGACCATAACTACAAATTTCCCTATTATGAAATACGTGCTATTTGTTTAGTCCCCATTCAATTTAGCTAAAAATCATATTTTATTAAATTTTAATAAAAGCTAATGGTTAAAAGTTGTGGATTTCACTAATATATGATTAAAATTAATTCTCAACACTGGTTTATATTTTTAGCAAAGTATTTAAGATGAACCAAATATTGGCATAAATTATTTCTAAAATGCATTTCTTTTCTCAAACATTTTTAACAAATATTTCATGGTATTCATAATTTTTATCAACTTTACAATCACATACTTATTATCTTTTATCAAAATTTATTAGAAATCTGATTTATAACTAAATCAACATTGGTTCCTATGTTTAGTGCTAAAAGTGTCAAGTGGAAATTAAAGCCACGGATTTTTTTTAACTTCTCAATTCAAATATCAGTTTTGAAAATTTTTTATTCAAAATTCAAGTAATAATTCAATCTTTAAATAATTTAATAATATTATTATAAAATTTAATTAATCTACATTTCCACCCCCATTCACCCCACCCAATTTAACTCGAGCTCTAAATCATTTCCAAACTCTCTCTCTCTCTCTACCCCCCCTCTCTCACATTCATTCTCTACTCACCCCATCCTCTCTATTCCAGCAATCGACGTCGAGTGTAGAAGATCCTCTGTTGGAGCCACGCTCGCCGATCTACTGTCTTTTGTGGAGTATTGATACTTAGAAGGGATGTCGCCAACTAGCAACGCTACAGATCTGTGAATGTCAGTGGAGGTGTCGCCGACCAGCAATGCTGCCTCGCTACCTACGATGCTGCACGAGGCTTCATGCTATGCTCTGCGACCCAGTATGGCAGTGTTCGTGTGATTTTGTCATGGATTTGGAGATGAACGTCGATATGCTGTTTTTTGGTGGTTTTGTTATTTTCGTCCTTCTTGGATCTGATTGGGATAGTTTTGTTGGTGATTGTTTGTGATTTCCAAATTGTGGTGGTCTTTTGTAGTTGCAAATGGTGGAGATGTGGCATGGTGTTCGATTGGTGGTGGTGAACAGTAGTGTGGGTGGTGGGGAGAAGGATGGAGATGGTGGTTGTGGTTGTGATTGTGATTGTGATTATTGATACAAACTGTGGTGATACTGGTGCTTGAAGTGATGATGATGGTTAGATGGTGTTGACGAGGGTGATGGCACTAACGGTGACTATGGTGGTTCGGTAGTGGTGGGGTTCGGGTTATATACAGTGGGATTTGTAACCAATTATAAAAATATTTGTGACCAATGAATTTTCTAATTTGTGATTTTAGACAAGTTATTGCCTATAAAATTTGTGATTTATGATGTAGAACCCCCAATAATTTTAAACACTTTAGTGGTATTAAGACATGAATATTGGATGGCTAAAGTATATTTCAGATTTTTAGTCTCATTTGAGACTCATTTACGACATAGAAAACATTCGATTTGGAAAATGATATCTCAAGAAAAGTTGTAGCTCTTTCAGTTAGCTTTCCAACTCACTTTGAATTACCTCAATCGGATATCGGGAGAAGAAGTTATGATAGAAATACTAATGGCTGTACGGTATCAACCGAAGTACGCGAAATATGAAAAGTCAAATTCCTACACGACTTTTTAGTACCTTCTTAAACCTATAACTCCCACATAAATGGCACCCGTATTAATGAGTATTAGGCCCTTCACTTGCCCTTAAGTTGTGAGATTTTCACCTATAAATAGGCCTCAATGCATACACATTTTTCACACCAAGACAAAAGCTTCTAAGTATAAAAGAGAGAGTTTTCAAGTCTAGAAAAAAGAGAAAGGAGAGGGAGGAAAATTAATTTTTCCTAGAAGTTTTGGGGCTATCAAGAAGTGTTCTCAACGGAGTTTTTTTTTTTAAACATCAAAGGAGTGCATTTTTCAAAAAAGTTCAAAGCATCAAACAATGTAGGTAGAGGTGCAAAGTGTTAATTCGTGTTAAGTTATAAGTTTCTAGCAAATGAAAATTTATGTTAATATTTGTATGTCTAATGGTACCTTTGGTACGGCATACACCTCCTATCTAATGGTACCTCCGGGTACGACATGTATTTCCGGTCGAGGCGTCGTGTTAAGTCATGACTCTACGTGTTTGGGATTCTACCGAAAATCCTACTATGAAAACGTTTCTATTGAATTTTTTAACTCACGGGTTTAACCTCTTCTCTACAGATTGATATGATTCTACTTTGGCCCTGGATGATGGAAAAGATGGAGAGTGGTGCAACAAGCCCATGGAAAAACCCGGTGAACCAGTTATTTATATTTATTTTTGTGAACATTTTCAATGTTATTTCTTCAAAGTATTTGAATAACGCTGAACGCGATAACAAGTTGTATTTTCTTTAAATAAATTACGTTCCGTTATTTTTTTATCCAGTATTTTATTTAAAATATTCGAAAGGTTGTTATTAAAATTATCATTATAAAAATTAAGCTTCTGTTAAAATATATTCTCCTATGACTAAATCACTGGTTAGTTAAGTAAAGTAAGTAGCGTTCCGGTCCACAAGGAGTCAGGGCGTTACAGCGTGGTATCAGAGTATGATTTAGCCAGTTCTGTAGATCAAGTATGTTAAAAAAAACGGTTTAGCCGGTTCTGTAGACCAAGTATGTTTTTTTTTTTAAATGAAAAAGTCTAAAATGCTTCATGGCATCTTGCATCCATCCATCAATCTCATCCTACGGCTCAGGTATGTTCAAAGTTAATGTTTTCATAAAAAAGACTATGTTATGATGCTTTGCGATGCTATGGTACAACTTATGCTTATTTTCAAATATATACTATGCCTGTTAGAAATGATTTGAAAGATGTGTTTTTTTTTCAAAAGATATGCATTGAGTTAGAATTTATAGGTAGAATGTTATGCAACAGTAGCCATTTTTCCAAGAGTAAAAAAAAAAGTGTATGATATGTGAAAATACAACAAATATGGCTCGTAGAACGGCTAGGGCACATAGAGAAACATTGAACCGTAGAATCGACATTCAGTCCTATGAGAATTACGTGACTGATCTGCTCCGTTCACTTGACAAACATATACATGATGTCTATGAGAGATGCATGACAGCGGTGAACGCTGGAATGGAGATAACGCATATTGAGGCTATAAATAACCTCATACACTCCCTTCCACCTCAATGGGGAGATATGGGAGTCACAGTTGAGGATGTAATGCTAGAGGAGCACCCAAATATATTTGAATTTAAAGTGTATTGCCAATCACTCCTAGACCTATGGAGGGAAAACTTAGAACCTCAACCGGAGATAGTAATTGAACTTGACGAAGAAGAAGAACCTGTAGAAGGGAATGATCCTGAACTCGAGCCACAGGTTGAGATGTACATAGAATTCGGACCTGAGGCGGAAGACTCCTCTGGAGATGAGGCTCCACCAAAGAAGATCCGTAGAACTTATAGGGATTAGATTTAAATCCTTGTAACAACTTTCTTTATATCAAGAAATAAAATTTTATTTTCTTTGTTAGAATTCGAAGTATGAAACTAATAAAAACCATACGTTTTGTCTAAAGGAAAATGGCCCGCGCAAACCAAACCAATTTGATAAGAGATCTCCTCCAAGCAGTCCAAGACCTTGGTAGGCAAAACCTGAACCAGGCGCAACCCCTACCACTAGCTCCTAATGCTCCTCCAACCCATGCTTCAGTGGTCGAGCAATTTAGAAGACACAAGCCCCCTACCTTCAATGGAGCAGCTGATCCACTTGCAGCCCAGGAGTGGCTTCGCAAGTTGGAGAGAATATTCCGATTAATAGGGTGCACGGACGCCTAGAAGGTCCAGTGTACTGAGTTTATGTTCTCCGGTGATGCAAGCCACTGGTGGGACTCGATGTCAAGGACGAGGACCCCAGAGCAACAATCGGAATTGATTTGGGAGCGATTTAAAGAGGAAGTAATGAACAAGTACTTCCCACAGTGTTTGAGGGATCACAAAAAAAGTGAATTTCTCCAATTCAAGCAAATGATTATGTCCCTGATTGAGTATGAAAGGAAGTTTGACCAACTTTCAAGATATGCTCCACATCTGGTGGATACGGAGGACAAGAAAGTTAGGAGGTTTGAACAAGGGTTGAATCCAGATATAAGCATGATACTTATGTCCCATCGTTTTACCTCATACCGTGAAATGCTGGAAAGAGCTCATACTATCTAGTACCAGAAGACTAGCGCCGAGCAACATAGTCAACTGTTTAATCAACCTCGATATAAACTATGACTTAAATTTTTTTTTGAGTTGTGACCTCGAAACAATCTGTGACTAATTTATTTATAGTATGTTATCAATAAATAAATTGTGACATATAAATATGAATTTGTGACCATTAATTGTATAATTGTGATTTTATTATATTTATTTAATAATATTTTTAATTAATTATATATATACTTGAATTTTGAATTGTCAAACTACACACCTGACTTTTGAATTGGTGCAAATTATGCCCTTGTTTGAGCCTCATTTCGAAGGAAAAAATGAATTTTTGAATAATGTATTGATTGAAAATATGTGATTAGAAAAAAAGAAAAAATTCTGAATTTGCGTGAAATATTATTTTATTGAAAAATGCATGATTAAAATGATATTAAAATATTGTTGAAAAATATATTTTTCCTAGAGAATGTGGCTCAAACAAGGGCAATATACCTTAGTTTTGATTTTTCCCAAGTGTCAAATTTGTCAAGCCCAGTTCGTGAGTGGCATTGGACACTTAAAAGAGGCCCATCTATAGTAAAATGGCTAATGATGAACCCACTGTATACGGGCTTAGCGGATTAGTCATGAAGGCCCCAATAAGAAAGCCTGCACACGACAGCGTATTTTGAATCTCTGTATACTGGGTGAGGGGTAGTGGGAGCTCCACATCACTTCATCAATGGCGGCCTTAGAAGAAGCCAAGCTTGAAAATTTTCTGCAGTGGCTACAGGTAATTCAACAACAATTCAGGAAGTCAATATTCATTTTAATAATTTACTCTTTTTTATTAACAATTTTTTTTTTTATTGTGGAAAAATTGACAAAGGCATTTGAATTCAGGTGAATGAAGTGGAGCTAAGAGGTTGCAAGATCAAATACTGCGATTCCAGTAAAGGATTTGGAATTTTCGCGTCTAATGACGTCCCTAATGGTAAACAATTGTGTTTTTATTCTTTAAAATTGTTACTGACTTTTGTGAGTGTTTATATGCTCTGTTTGATTGAGAAGAACTTTCTGAAGGAACAGGAATTAAATGACTGAATTCCATTACAATGATTACATTAAAGTACTTTATAATTTACAATTCCAATCTTTTTGTGGTTTTTACAATTTTGTTTTCTATTTTAATTTGAACGAAGGAGCAATCCATCAGCAATATATCAATCCCTACGATTAAAAGGAAGGAAGAACTACTCAGCTTAAGTTTTCATTACATAACAAGTTGGAAAAGCCAATGAACACGTGAAAGTAATTTTTTAAGCAGGCTTTCCTGGGATTAGGAACTGCTTGCCAGTTTTGTCAAAACTTATACCAATTGAAATCACAGTATGCAATTTGAGATATAATAGTATCACTCCCTTGATATACTTCGGTGATAAAGATCAGTTTGCTTTGCGCCATCATTTTGTATGGAATATTACATATCCTGATAACCATTATTTAAACTTCTTTTATTTTGTCTGGTTAGCAAAATTGGTCTAATGTTTTCTTTTGTGGGTTATCAAAAACGATTACGGAGTTCTATTATTTGTGGGTTGCAAATAAATCCAGGGATTCTACTGGTGGTCCCACTTCATTTGGCTATAACTCCTACAAGGGTACTACAAGATCCTTTATTTGGACCTGAATGTAAGGCAATGCTTGAGGAAGGGGAAGTAGATGACAGATTCTTGATAATGTTATTTCTAACTGTGGAACGTCTGCGGAAGAACTCTTCTTGGAATCCGTATGTAAAACATAGATTTAATACCTTGTTTGGAAGAAATTTTTTGGATAAATTGTTAACCGTTATGACTATATTTCCAGTTATCTTGATTTGCTTCCAACTACGTTTGGGAATCCACTTTGGTTCTCTGATGATGAGCTTTTAGAACTGAAGGGAACGACACTGTATAGGGCAACCGAACTACAGGTACAGTATTTGATATGGATGACATATATTTATTGGATTGCTTTGAATTTTGAATTTCTATTTGCATATTGGTTTCTGCAATGATCTAGTTTTGGATTCAATTAGCTGTCAAGATCACATTTTTTAGTATATTGAGCAGTCTTTAGTAGTATTGCATTGTACTTGCATAGATTTTTATTCGTTATTTCCCCAAAAAGAACGAAAAAATAAAAAAATAAAAAACTTGAATCTTGCACACTTGCCATCTCATATTCATCATTGAGCATATGCGACTGAAGACAGCTTTATGTTACAGAAGAAAAGCTTGCAGTCTCTATTCGATGACAAAGTGAAGAAATTAGCAAACAAGCTTTTGGCTCTTGATGGAAATCCAGAAAGGTGTGTTATAACTATAAAATAAATTCCTGAAAGGCATTGCACACACAATTTCCCTCCATTTCTGCATAATAGATGAAGGGCTTGTTTGAGCCACATTATTTTCAAAAAAATACATTACATCATTTCAATCACACTTTTTCAATAAAATAATATTACACGCAAATCTAAAACTTTCATTATTTTTTAACCACACATTTTCCATTGATTTGACATGAATAATTCATTTTTTTCCCTAGAATGTGGCTCAAACGTGGGCTAACACTGTATAAGATTCTGTTAGGAGATTACATACTTTATCCAAATCTTTAACCAATGAACCAAACATAGCACGAGGTGGATATTTGTATGCAGTCCTCCATGTATGGTTCATGTGCGTATAACTCGTGTATTACTCCTCTGGGCTAAGACTAATTTTTGACTTTGTATAAAATTCCGATATCTGATAACTAATTCGTTGTTGAATTGTTCAGTAACATGCTTTTCATATTTATGTGTACTGGAACTAATTAGATTTCTGATTTCGTTACTGAATATTTTATTTCTACTGTTTTGGTTTCTGCAGAGAAGTTACATTTGAAGACTTCCTATGGTATGCATCTTTCTCAGTTTCTCAGATTAGTTGCTTGTTAGTGTCGTTAATGTGCATAAATTTCCAAAGACTATTGGGAAAATTGCAAAGCTGAGATAGGTTGCTGATTTTGTGGATATAGGGCAAATTCCATTTTCTGGACTCGGGCACTGAATATTCCTTTTCCTCGTGCGTGTCTGTTCCCAAATATTCCAGAAGAGCATGACAACATAAACAGCAGAGGTCCTGATGCATCCACCAATGACATTTCCAGTGAGAAAGTTTACAAAGAAAGTGGAAAAGGTGAGTGATTTCAGTTCTCACCCAATAGATCTTCCGTTTACTTTCTTCTCAATCTCTCTGGTGCAAATTGCCGAGAGTTCATAGTTTACCTTTTTTTACTGGTTAACCTTGCTGCTCTAATTTTGCTGGAATCAGCTGTACAGATAAATGAGCCTGAAAGCCAAGTTTCTGGAGTTGTATCCACTTCACCACCAGGAGAGACGATATGGGTTGAGGGTCTAGTGCCGGGCATAGACTTTTGCAACCATGGTAATCTCATTCCATTTGGCTTACTGAAATTTAGCTACTTCTTTTGGGTATATTTGATGCACTGGATTAGAATGCATAAGGATTATGTTAATCTTATCTGGTGTATTTGGTGGAAATAATACCAAGACTAAATTAATTCATGTAGCTTATACTTTCATATTACACAAAATAGACCATTTCTGAAGATGTGAGTTTCGGGCAGATCAAGTTTAATAAACATGGAATCATGCTGAAATCCTTCTATCTCGCTTCTCATTTCCTCATAAGTGCTCTTTCCTTCAATTGATCAGCACAAATGTCCTCAACCTTCCCTCCAAATATATAAAAAGAAAATTTAATTCTTATGCTTGCTCACATTTCTTTTAATGAAAATTCATGTTTTACTGTACAAAGTAGTGAACGACAATACATTATTCTGGCACGGTATTGCACCACACATAGTAAAATGATTTTTAATTAGTTTGATATTTACTTTACATACATTAGACGAAATTAGATTATTCATGTTCTTATAAATTTTTGTTTTCCCATATACATAACATTTTGTAATACGTTATAGAACCAAATGCCATATTATGGCAAAGCACTCTAATCTACCCCAATCCAGTCCCCCTCCTTTCCAATCCTACACTCCCTAATCCTATCCCATGACTCAATATGGTGTGCCAAACACACCTTTGACTTCTTCCTATGGAATGTTATTCATAGACACATTAAGGAACTAGTTTTCTGATTTACTACAACTTCCGTACACTTGAGCTATCAGTTGAATTGATTTTTATGGAATGCATTATATTACTGTTGCTTTCGGGACTTTTTCAAGCCTTTAAGTCCTTTGCTTATGCTGGTTCTGGAAATCATTAGAAAAAATATAACACATTCCTTTCTCTTTTCCTGAAATTTGTGAACTCTTACTTTGACTGTCCAGTAGTTTCTTGGTATATTTTTTATCCTTCACCATCAACAGTTACAGAAATTTGTGATTGCTGGAAAACTGTAGACCATCTTCAGTTAACAAATAACACCTATACTTGATACTGTCCCTTTTGTTTTAGCTTTTGAAGTTTCTCATGTTGAGAAATTGAAGCTCTTGGAAATAATCTTGAAGGTTTTAATGTTTCAAAATTTGTCAAGATATTTATTCCCTTTTAATATGGGATACCTTTAAATCATGGTTTCATCCATGTGATCCAAATTGAACTTTAGTAATTCAAATTTTACTATTCTTCTTCTGCAATTTCGTTGTTCAGATACAAAGCCTGCAGCAACGTGGGAAATTGATGGTACAGGATCAATAACTGGAATTCCTTTCTCAATGTACCTTCTTTCAGGTAGGATTCTTTCCTTCTGTCATTTACAGTTCTCTGTTACTCAGAGGTTAAGGTGATTTTCAGTTACGTGATAAGCAATACTGTTTTTTTGAACTTCTTTACTTGGTTTAATAAAAAAATGATTAAATTGTCACCAGGAAACTGATTGTGCTTTAAGTTGTGACCGATTAAAATACTTTTAAAATGGTAATTTTTTCCGTCTGTTTGGATAATTTATTCAAGTAATCATAAAATCATGAAAAATGGGCCTTAAATATAATTGTTTTATAGTATATTTGGTTTCTCTGATCCATGATATTTTTCTTCTTTAGCTGGGCAAAATCTTTTCCAAAGGGAGCAAGAGATATCAATCAGTTATGGTGACAAGGGGAATGAGGTATTTTCATTTTTTATTTGGTATACTTAAGATCGCATAATTGTGGCAAATTATCACCTGTATTATATATTGTCCAATAAAACCAACGTGTGTTGGCTTGCTTCGGCTTTGTGTCGGTGTCTGTACTTTCCGGAAATCGTGTGTCGGCTTGTTGTCTCTTACGCGTGTCCTCATCAATGCATCATAGATGATATCTTGTTTGCCGATCTCAGTCAGGTCATTCGATTGGTTAGTAATTCAACAAACCAAAGTGTCCTTATCCGCTTTCTTGACATTTAACAATCATTTGAATTTTGTGCAGGAACTGCTATACCTTTATGGATTTGTCCTAAATGATAACCCAGATGACTTTCTCATGGTAATTTTGCCGAGGATTGAACTTTTCCTGATAATGATACCTTTGAAAGCTTCTCAGAGACCCTTTTCCTATCGTTTGATTCTGTCCACAAGGCAATATCTTTTGTTTGAATGTCAAATTATAAAAGTAAACTTACATGTTGTACATAAATGGCATTACAGGTGCATTATCCAGTAGATGCTATTCAAGAAGTTCCTTTTTCAGAGACCAAACTGCAGCTTCTTGACGCACAGGTCATCAACTACTATGCCACATCGTACAATTCATACGGCAAGTTCTTCAGTGCTCGTATGTAGTACGTGTGTGTGCTTTTTGTTTGATCAATATGAGCTCCTTTGCATTTTAATCATCGGTGAGTAACGGTTTTGGTCTTTGCAGAAAGCCAAATTGAGGTGTCTCCTACCAAGAAGTTTGCTAAAACACGGTTTTTTCTCTCAAAGTACTGCACCAGGAGAAGCTATTAAGGAGGCCACAAAGGATAGGGTTTCCAGTTACAGCTGGAGTGGTTTACGCAAGATGCCCTCCTACGTTAGTAAACTTGTTTTTCCTGATGATTTTTTAACTGCCTTGAGAACAATAGCTATGAAGGAAAGCGAGATTTATAAGGTTTCATCGTTACTTGAGGAGGTGAGCTTTCTCACCAGCAGAATATAACCATATCTTCAGCTGATATTTCTTTTATTTTGATGATTTTGCTAATTAATTACCTGATCTTGTATTGGGTTGTGCTTTTACTTGAGAAGGAGAATAGGATTGTGTTTTTAACTTACTTTTTGTCTTAGTTTTTTAAGTAGGTGAATGTGGATCAAATATACACATGCATGTTTGCAAAGAAAGTTTGAATCAATATATAGCTTTTACCCTATGGAATGAAAAAAATTAAGTTCAGATACTCGTTTTTTGGTTATTCCTTTTTAAATGATATTAGAAACTTAGAATTCCATTATATTGGTTGCTTGGTGGTCGAGAAATTCTCATGTTTTCCAAATCATATGCGATGATACTCATCGTTGATTATTTCAAGCAGATAAAGTTACTCCTGATATTCTTTCTTTCTTGAAGCTTGTTGGATCTGGAGGAGAGAGGCAACCATCTGAGACTGAAGTTCGATCCGCTATATGGGAGGCTTGTGGGGACTCCGGCGCTTTGCAGCTTCTTTTTGATCTTATTAATATGAAGTAATCTTCAAACAACTTGGTGAACGTCATCACATCAACACTAATACAGTTTGATAATGTAAAATGATGCTAAAAGGATTAGAATACACCCTATGCCACCGTTTTGATAATTTTCATAACATCCTTAGTCTTCTTTATACATGACATAAATCATCAAGGCATGTTTGTTGTGAAGAGGACCGGATGGCAATTCACAATATTAAGGAAAAAGAGTACTTAAAATCTTATCATATCTTGTCTGTTATAACGTACCAAACATGGAGTCAATGTTTATGAGAAATATTGATGCATACCAATGTAACCCAGTAATTTTGAGTTTTCTTTAAATCATATGGTGAACAAAACAATTCTTGATTTTGCGTAATCTAATTCTTGTCGTCTTTTGCTATTTTATGCATGCAAAAGGATGATGGAACTTGAAGAGGGTTCAGGGACAAAGGAGAGTGATGCTGATCTACTTGAGAAGGCCCGATGCATTGAAAACCTTGAAGATTGCAAAAGGTACCATAAATACTGATGCATGTTTTCAAGATATTACGTATTACTTCCAGGCTTCATGAAGGCCTTGTACCTCACTATTTTATCATTCCTCTTATATCTCTGTCTGCTAACCTAGGCAATTGAGCAAACCCAGTAACAAAAGTAGTCAGTTGTCTTGGTTGATTGTATATGGGCCACGATAGTTTTGGAATAGAATGCTTATATTAGCAAACTAGTGGGTAAAAAAAACTGGTGTTCAATGAACTCTTAGCGAAGTTTCGTATTTGATTGTTACTCACGTTATTTTGTTCTTTGGTCATTGAAAAATTTGGTCACCGATTTAAACATTTGTTAATCATCAGTTAGTTTGACTGACAGACCAAATCGTAATAAAGCAAGTTCAGCGACCAAATTGAAACATAATGAAGTTTAAGCAAGCAACATGAAATTTCACTAAAAATTTAACTCTAAAACCAATTCTGCTGGAAGCTGTAGTTTCCTTGAGTCACTTTTGTCATAGTTGGTCTAAACTTCCTTTGTCTCAACGGCAAAAATCGGCAAAAATCTGCAAAAATGCAAACTTTATGTATACGGGAATTTCAGAATTTTTTTTCTCATTTGTTCTGGTAAATGATGAAGCAGTGCACATTTTGTCAGAGAAAGATAATATATCTAATCTTCTGTGTGAACAATGTTACCATATCTTCTTCTACTGCTTCTTGTCAACTTTAAATATGAAAATTGTCTTGTGGAATTACCCGTATCATTTTAATTGACGCAGATATGGCACCAACGGCTCTCTTCAGCATCATTTGATGAGTCGGAACAGGTGGTCGAGCATAGTATATCGACGAGGGCAGAAGCAATTAACTCGTATGTTCCTGAAAGAAGCAGAACACGCCTTGCAATTAGCACTGAGCGAGGGGAACTAGATTATTCACAGCCAAAAAAACCGGCTCATTCATCTTGTGTTTGGCCTTATTCGATTATGTTCTTTCACATTACTCCCCAGAAAAAGAAAATTTGAAATGTGGAAGATCGCATAGAAGTCAAGGAACCTGGCAAACGTATCCTTCCGGTTATGACGAAATTGAGGATAATGAGTTTAACTTGGCATTGAGTTCATATTTTGAAGAGTTTTGAGAAACTGTTACTTTTCATGATCTTTATGAGAAATGATTCAGTTTTTTATGTTTTGATTATGGGAAATGAAGATATGAATTTTCATTTGGTTTTTATCTCCATTTTAAATTGGATTCGAGTTAGAGGTTCTTGTATTTACTATGTTGGATTGGGGGGGGTGGTTATCAGCTAGGATGCTCTTCAGGAATCAAAACCAAACCTCGGTCTTTGGAGTCAACAGCCTCCGCACACCCGCTTTTGCAAGGCTACCCCGGCGCGGGG